>NW_020851881.1:0-23956 GCF_000972845.2 Larimichthys crocea | reverse complement strand
GCCATACAAAGAAGGACACACAAACACTATCTATATGAGTTAAAAACCACCTCCAGTTAATCTTAATTTTTATAACAACACCCTCTCTTCTGCTGCAGGCTGTCTCCTCCTTTCCTTTCCTAAAGGATGCTCCGGTGTATCCTAGCTGAAGGAGATAATAAAGGAAGCATTGAAGCTCCTTTTCTTACAGTTAGAGAATTCAAACAGCTCTTATCATGGCGGACTTTAATACTTCCAGATCATTTCACTCAGTGAGGAAGGTTCCTGAGCAAAATTGACTGTTCGACCGCACCCCCTGTATCAAGTTGGATCATGTAGTTATTGTTGCTCCTCCCTCTTCATTTACAGGAAATCAGGTGAGTTTATCTCTGTGTCTATTGTGTCTGAAGCAGGCCAGAGCCTACAGATAGACTGTACAACTCTCATATCCAATAACAGTGTGGGGGTCAGAAAGTTGAGCTGAGATCAGACTGAATCAAACGTTTCTAAAGATTTCACAGATGATGTGTGGTTGACAGAAAATATTCTTCATGTAACGTACAATTAACTGAGGTGTCCCACATTAATGTGTGTCAAACTGTGTGGAACTCATAATTATGAAGATAACATAAGGTCAGAGATGTTGTGGCTGAATGAATTTAACTGTTCAAACACTGAGTTTTACCATGGCGTTGACAAAGAAACTGTATTTAAGTGGATCGTCACATCTGGCTGAATCAGGTCCACTGATCCATCAGATGGAGCATCTTTACTTATTTTAGTCCTCACTTCATTCTCCATTTGTTAGCTCAGCCTGCTGTAGCATCAACATCAGTCATCAGTGAGATATCAACTTTTACATGTCGGATGTGACTTCTAAAAGAGCTGTTGGTTTCTGAATACGAAGCATGTGACCTCAGTGATGATGACTGAATGAAGAAACCCTCGCTGCTGATCTATGGACGTACACTGAGAGCAGGAATGAAGGTGATTGGTTGATGAATCCAGCTCTAACACACACACACACACACTGTCAGTGACATGCCACTCATTATTGCTGGTGAGAGATAAAACAAGAGAATAAACAAACAAAGTGCAATTTTATATTAATATTAGATATTAGTATTAACCATGTGAAATAGTAGGACAGACATCATCAGCATGGCATGAAATAGACAAGGCAACAATAATGTTAGAATAATGAAGTCTAAAGAACATTAGTTTGAGTTGGTCATTTTTATAAAGTAATCGTAACACTTTTGTATGTTTGAGTGTATCTGATTGTTGTGGCAGCAGCACCACCTGGAGTCCAAAACAACACAAACTACAGATGATATATACAGTATGATTCAGTAGAATGTGAAATTAACAGCAGTTCATCATCTCAACAGTGTGGAGCTGCAAAACAAGAAATGCAGAGAAACCACAGCTGAATGAGTCAAAAAGAAAAAAACTAAATCCAGGCTCAGACTCAGTCCAGTCCAGGTTCCAGTTCAGGGGTGAGTGTGGAGCAGAAGGAGTGGAGGAATCTCAGTGTGTCTCGCGAGACTGTGTAGAAGGACAGAGCAGCAGCAGAGCAGTCCAGATCCACCGATGTCCTCTGTCACATGATCCAGAGGAACACACATGATGATGGTGGACTTGACATTGTGTCTGACAGTGGAGCTGATCTCAGGACTCAGCTGATCATCTCTGAACACAAACACCTTTCTCATCAGTCACACTCTGACAGAGATTTTCTCCACCTGATGAGAGAAGCAGACAGACAACAGAAGTCATGAATCAGTGTTTCCAGAGACTCCCTTCATCAGCTGTCAGTCCAGTGATGGCGAGCACATCCAGTAAAGACCAGCAGGACTTCGTCCTGTTCGACACAAGTGGAGCGGGCTGTGTAGCGTAGCCAGCTTCCGTCAGCTCTCATGTTAACGTGTTGGAGTGAAGGCACCATGTCTCGCATACCTCCTTTAGTTGGCCTCTGATTTACTGAGGCTGGCAGGGAGAGATAATTATAAATCAGTAGTCAGGAGAGACAGACTAGGGGAGTACCATGTGGATGTAAAATAGAGTGCTCATTACTGAGCAGTAAAACAACTAAAGGAATGTTATGATGTTATGTGTATCAGTGAGGGAGGTATCCGAGATGGCCCATTTTAAAAAATATATAAGAACCAACAGTTAGAGCTCCTCGAGGAGCCTTTTCTCTGTAACCGTTTTTGTGTGTTGCACTGTTAAACGCTCCTTCTTGTACAAGAATATTAAATCCAACTTAAACTTTGAAACTTTGAATCCAGTCCTCCTTATTCAAGTGTTCTTCTTTTAAAAAATCTCTTAACACTAAGCGCAGTCGTCTTCTCCTAACTCCTTATGACCTCTCCTTCTCATCTTGCCTCGTGACGTTTTCCGTCGACGTCAAGGAAAAGTGTTTAGGAAAGGACTTTGTGCAGGAAGTCTGCTCAGTCTCCGTTTAAATCCACAGAGCAGACGGAGGGGAAGTGATGCTGAGTCAGGGTGAGTGTTAATCCGACATTTTCATTAACATCAGATGGTGCAGGCGGCAGGTCTCGGGTCCGACAGTTCTCTCACGCCATTGTTTTATGTTTACTCCGCGTGCACACGCCGAGACCGCGTGTGACGTCATCCACGCCACCGTATCGAGGCTGCACGCGCACACCCAGACGCCTCCATCGCCATCTCTGGGGATTTTAACCACGTCACACTGGACTGCACACTACCAGACTTTCACCAGCGTGTAAGCTGCCCCACCAGGAAGATCAGGACGTTGGACCTCCTGTGGGTCACTCCTCTGCACCCACTGGGGAAGTCTGACCATGACCTGGACAAGTCAAAGATCCAGAGACAGTCCACAACCACACACTCCTTCAGGAAATGGTCTCCCGAGGCAGTGGAGGCTCTGAGGGACTGCTTTGGATCTGCTGACTGGAACGTCCTGCAGGACGCACATGGTGAGGACATGGAGGGGTCACCCACTGCACCACTGACTACCTGAACTTCTGTATAGATGCATGGTCCCCATTAAAACTGTGCACTGCTTCCCTAACAACAAGCCCTGGATTACCAGTGATGTCAAGGACATCCTTAACTGGAAGAAGAGGGCATTCAAAGACGGTGACAGAGACGAGCTGAAGCGCGTACAAGGGGAACTCAAGGTCCAGCTGAGAGAAGCAAAGGACGAGTACAGAAGGAAGGTGGAACAGAAGCTGCAGCAGAACAACATGAGGGAGGCCTGGGATGGCAGGAAAACCATCACAGGCTGCAAGAAGAAGGGCAGCAGCACAGAAGAGGGGGATGCTTTTTTAACAGGTTTGATACTCCAGCTCCTACAGCCACTGACTGCCCACTTCACACCCTTCACACCCCCATCACGTCCATCATCACCTCGGACTGCAGAGGATCCACTGCAGTCTGGATACCAGGGGAAGGTGGGTGTGGAGGATGCCATCCTCTATCTGTTCCACGGGGCTTACTCTCATCTGGACAAGGAGACACCCTCCACCCTCTGCACACCTTCATCAGGCAGAGACTGCTGTCTCAATCCTGCTCCACCAACAGACTCAAGAACTCTTTCGTCCTCCTGGCCATCAGACTGTACAACAGCTCTCAGTGTATTTATTTTCTATGAAAATGTTTAATTATAAGTTTCTTTTCCTCTGTACATATTTAAATCCTCTGCAAATGTTTCATTTTGCTACAGATGCTTAATTTCTCTGGACAATGTTTAAATTTAGATTATCTCGGGTCGTTTTTAACCTATGGTCACTGTGTTATGGATCAGTCCTAATGCATGTTCTAATGTTTGTTCAATGTATGTTTGCATGCTGCTACTGGATGCTTGAATTTCCTTTGAAATCAATAAAGTATCCATCCATCCATCCATCTCATTAAACCTGCTGAAAACGAGCAGAGATTAAAGAAAAGTGTGTGTGTATTTAAAACGTCTGTTCTGGTGTTTGGTGTCAGGACGTCCTGAAGGATCCGGTCTCTATCAGCTGTGGACACTGGTTCTGCAGACACTGCATCACCTCATACTGGGACCAGTCTGCTTCATCAGGAGACTCCTCCTGTCCCCAGTGTGGAGAAAGATCCAGAACAAGACGTGGACTGCAGACAGCCAGTCAGACCAGCACTGTCCAAAGTAAGACTGTCCATCTTTACAATGTGACCTGCTGCATTTCATCACATTATGTTTATTTAGAGACTTAGAACTGATACAAGCTGAGCTACAGACGCTCATGTTGATGTGCTTTGTGATGTAAAGAGTCGATTTTTAAAATAACGTCAGATTTTATTTGACTTTAACTTTTATATTCTCTGTCATCACAGACCTTCTGGCTGTGGACTCTCAGAGACTCACTGTGAAGTCATGGCCTCAGCTCTGAAGTCCAACCCCTCCCATCTGAACTACCTGAAGTATTCAGGAGTGAAGCCTCTGTCTGATCTTGTGGAGAGTCCACACTGCAGTCTGCAGACTCTGAGGTCAGTAGAGGGTTGCAGTCAGTCCATGTTGGTCTCAGCAGTATTGTACTAAACACAGTTAGTATCAAAGCACAGATCCAGTATTTCCTGTAAACCTCCGACCTTCTCAGCGGCTGCTTTCCTCAGTGAAGCTGTGAGAGGAGAACGGTGACAGGCTTCAGCATTGGACAGAAAGACAGAGAGAGAGAGAACAGTCAGCCAATCAGATGAGCCAGAAGCTCGTTGTGATCATGTGTTTTTGGTTGATGTGAAGACGACTGTTGTTGTTGTGTTCATGTCTACAGGAAATAAAGCTGATTCCAGCTGACAGCATTCCAAGATGTACAGAGACAGTGGTCCTCATTCATCAGACTGTCGGACAATAATTTCAATAATATTAATAATATTTATTATTATTAATAACAACAACAACAATAATAACAATGTATTAGAGCTATTTCATTAGCTCCTACACCACGTGTATGTGCCATAACCGGGAAAACACTGATTCATGACTTCTGTTGTCTGTTTCTTCTCTCATCAGGTGGATGCCCTCATCTCAGTATGACTCTGAGTATGACTCTGAGATGAGTATGAGATGAATATGTGTATGACTGTAGGTATGGGAATGAATAGAGTCTGAGTCAGAGTGTGAGTGGTGAGAAGGTGTTTGTGTTGAGAGGATCAGCTGAGAGTCCTGATGATCCAGAGAGTTGAAGCAGCAGCATCACTCTGACTGGGCCATTTACTGGGAGGTTGAGTGGAGAGGAGAGCTTCATCCAGCAGAGACTGACGGAGATCACAACAAGTGGAGATGACTGTCAGCGCTGCAGTCTGAACTGCTCTGAGATCAGCTCCACTGTCAGACACAATGTCAGGCACCTTGAACCTGGAACCTGGAACCTGGAACCTGGATCTGAGTCTGAGCCTGGATTTAGTTTTTTCTTTCTTGACTCATTCAGTCTGTGGTTTCTCTGCATTTCTTTGTTTTGCAGCTCCACACTGTTGGTGATGAACTGCTGTTATTTTCACATTCTACTGAATCATACTGTATATATCATCTGTATTTGTTGTTTTGGACTCCAGGTGGTGCTGCTGCATCAACAATCAGATGACACTCAAACATACAACAGTGTGTTTGAGTGTCATCTGTACTCAGACAGACGTCACACAGGGAGACAAGATGGGTTCAAACCTGTGACATGGACACCACTAAAACACATCAATGTAAATATCAAAGGTCACCATACATTTACTCAAGACTGTACTCTAATCAAGTATAAGGTATTTGTATCCGAGTACATGCATTTACTTTGTACTTGTACTCCAGGAGGGAAACATTGTACTTTTTACTGCATTTATTGAACAGCTTTACTCCTGACACCAACATGTGGGTCATGTAATCATGAAGATGTTTTTATTGTGTCACAGCTGTGTTTATGAGGGCAGAGGATTTAGCTGCTATAGTCCGTTGAGGTGGAGCTCTTCTTTTTGATTTCCCTTTATCAGGTGCAGTCATATACATCCACATATTCAAAGATACAGCACAGGTGTAAATGGGGTAGAGGCAGTTCATGGATTTTGGTATCCCAACAATGACAGAGTCCGCATTTGAAAGTGGACAGTGGTATTCATTCACTGAGCGACAAAGTGAATATACAATATACAAACATTCATTATTCATATTTGAATGGCAGGGGAGGGAAAAAACAAAAACACACACATACAAAAAATGTTGAACTATGTTGTACTTGAATGCAACTCAGATTATGAATTAATCTGCTTGTGTGTGTGTGTGTGTGTGTGTGTGTGTGTGTGTTTTATCAGCTTGATTCATTAACCAATCACCTTCATTCCTGTTCTCAGTGCACATCCATAGATCATAGATTTAGTTCAAACTTAAACACAACAGATTATTCACATCATTTAAACATCAAAACTCATTTTAATACAGTTTGTTCAAGCTGAGAGAGAAGGTCATGAACGGACAACACAACAGAGAGGGGAGGAGCAACATTAACCAGGTGATCCAGGTTGATAAGCACAGGTAGGAAAACTCAAGAGTGCAAGAGTTTAGTTTGTTCAGTCTCCATTTTAAGTCGACAGAGCAGACGGAGGAAAAGTGATTCTGAGTCAGGGTGAGTGTTAATCCAACATTTTTATTATTTTCCTGTCAAAGTCTCTGAGTCAGTTTTCTCTCTGTGGACTGTAGAGGAAAGAAAAGTTTGAATGAACTCAACAGTTTGATTCATCTGTCGACACAAAGTCTTGATTAATTGTCTTGAATTGAATAATTCACATTAAACCTGCTGAAACCAAGAAAACAAGCAGAGACTTAAAGAAAAGTGAGCAGGTGAAAATATGACTGCTTTTATACTGTGGAGTGGAAAAGTCTCATTGACTCTTGAACACCAACACGTAGGTAATATAATCATAGAGAGGTGGAGCTCATTTTGAACTATGTTTGACTCGAATGCAACTCAGGTGATGAATTAATCTGCTTGTTATTTTCTCCATGATTGAATGGTTAGTTTGTAAAAATTCTGAAAATAGTGAGAAATGCTGACTCAGTTACCCAGAGTTCAAGGTGACACCTTCTCAATGTTTGTCTTGTTCAACCAACAGTCCAAACCTCAGCACGATAACAAAGAATTAAAAAGGACTTAAACAAATGCTTTCAGAGAGACTTCCAGTGTTTTAGACAGGACATAGATTTGTTGTATCTGTGACTTTCATCACCTGTCGACAGGGGTGGACTGGGACAAAAATTCAGCCCTGGCATTTTCTGTCCAGACCAGCCCACTACATTATCAGCAGACCCTACATACAGTAGAAGTCCACAAATCTCACGGCATCTCCTGCATACTACAAAGGAGAGTCCTATTCCTTGGTAGCAGTTCTCAACTCAAGGACTAAAACTGACAGCTATAGAAATCCAATTACCAATTGTCATTTTATCATATATATAGTATGTTTATTACATTATTAAGTCATCACATATCACAAATCAAGTATGAATCCATATGACATTATAAGACACGTGACATACTCAACAAATCAGAGACGTCTCAGTAGCCAAAAGGTGGTGAAGTGGAGGCAGTAAGAGAGCAAGTCCTCGGACATGGACAGAAGGGGAACAACTCCTCAGGCTCTCACATGTCAAGTGGTCGACCGGAGAGGGACATGGATACATACATACACATGGATTATTAATTCTGAAAAACAAAGAAAATGTTTTATTATTATTGAGTGTGCCTGAAAGCGCACACTATATGTTATCCACCGCGCTTATTATTATTATTAAACTTATTCTTACGCCCTTTTTTTGACTCACCAGAGTTTTTGTCGCACATACACAAAACGGGTATCAAAACGACCGGCTCGGCCGGGAATCGATTGCTATAACTTTTCTAAGAGTTTTGGCAAACGGTTTTGCCAAAAATCACCAAAAACGAAGCCAAAAAATGAATGGGTGTGTATTGTGAGAACTTTCCAGAGCTAGAGTGGAGGGGGAGAGAAAAAGTCGAAAAATAAATTTGTAAACTGCGACTGTGGCCTCAAATGCCCAGCTACAGACATGATTATCCCCTCAAACGTAGGAAAATTCGAGGCGGTCGCAGTGATAACACTGTTGTAGCTGTCAGATATATAGTTTTGGCCTGACACGCAAATATGCGGCAGCAACTCCCATCCTCAGCCTCATAGACTCCCATGTTAAAAAGGCGGGAAATTTTCTGGATGAAGGCAGAAGTAATGTTTCTCTCTCTTGCTCCCAAGGGCACATTTCTTCATTTATCGAAACAAAACGACTATGTAGACGATCAGGAAGGACTCATCTTGCTTGTGGTTACGTCGGTTCAATGATTGAAAATACGGTTTGGTCAGAAATCCTTCCTGTTCGAGAGGAGGTCTCAGCATTTTCTCTCAGTCTCTAACTGACATTCTAACAGGTGCAGTAACTTCTCCCCTGATTACAGTTGGTCCTGGTTGCTTAGCAACCTCAGCCTGCGTGAAGGAGAAGAGGGGGGAGGGGCCAGCAGGCAGAAGCCGAGCGGCGGCCATTTTAGTAGTTCTTGGCACTTAATTTGAACTTGTCTGTCTAAAATGGCAGACAGAGACAGCAGAGCAAGACATGCTATATAATAATTCATGGGGACGACGGGGCCAGAGTCACGCACACTCAAAATTTCTTTTGAAATTTTCTAGTAATCCATAATATCACAATTGGGCATATTTAAACAGAATCAATCACAACTGCAGTGGTTGATTTTGTCACAGCCCTTCAACTCTGGGCTAATATGTTGTGTAAAATCTGCAGTTTAATTAGGTCACATCACATTCAATGTAAAAACGTTTTCTACTTTGTTTTGGACACAAAATGTCGCCTATCCAGCCCCGGGCTAACGTCACTGCAGCACCTGCTGGGGTGGTGACCCCTGCACCAAACAGGTGTGTCAGGTTTGAACATTTAGCAGCTTCCACTTCCAGAGACTTTAGCTTTTTTTTAACGGCAGTTTTTCAGCACGTTTCTTGCGGTTATCCATTTTAAACTCAGCGGCAGCCCATCCCGCCACTCCGGCCCATGCCACGCGGTCCCGCCCACCAAGGCCAGATTAACCATATGGGCCTGCAGCACAGTGCCCAGGGGCACCAACCATTCACAACCACTTGGGGGGGCACCACATGACACAAACTTTAAAAATAATTTTCGTTAATTTGTATGTTATTCACTTGAAAATGATAAATGGCCATATATAACTCATCATGAACACTAATTTCATAATAACAAAAACAATAATAATGATAATATTGAACAAATCGAGATTACATGACCATTCTTCCCCCCTTTCCCCAATCTGTCAGTTGGGTCAGTCCACAAGTACGCAAATGTATCATTTAAAAAAAACAAGAACAAAAAAAGACAGAAATGAAACATGGAGAGGCATCAACTTAGTGGATGTGCAAAGAGAAAAATAAAAAAAGAGAAAGACTCCAGACGTCTAGCCACAATTAAAAATGTTCCAGAAATAGATCGTTTTTTTGTAAGAACACCAGGGACTGCTGTAACTAGCAGTGGTGAAGCCGAAGTTAGTGATAACGGTAATGCTAGCGGGGGAGATGGTGTTGCTAGTGGTAACCGGAGAGATGGTACTGCTATCGCTATCGGTATAGTGCCCAGGGGCACCACATTGGCTTAATACGGCCCTGCGCCCACCCTGGTTTGTGTTGTGATTGACAGCACTGTCAGCCCATGATTGATTGACAGTGACTTGAGTTGCATATACTGCCCTCTTCTGGACTTTACTTCTTTACAACTTCATTTTTCTTTTCCTTTTTAAATTCTTTTAATTAGCCCAGTTAAAACGAGATACCCCATTATGATTTTCCTCCCTTCTCTACCTTTCCCACATTCTATTATACTTTTGAAACTTTTCTCCACTGCTCCTGTCCTCCACACCCTGCCATCATCTCTTCCTCCCTTTCATATCCATGACATTCAACCATCACATGCTCCACTGTCTCTCCCCACAGCTACATAGACCAGTTGGATGTTTCCCTATTATATTGAGTGTGTTAGTTATTTTACTGTGTCCTGTTCTTAGTCACCTGTTCCACTCTGCCACCTCCACAACACCCACCTCACCCACCTCATCCTGTAGTTTATATAAATGTCTCCCCTTTTCCTGGACTTTCCCATATTGTTTCCATTGATTAATTATTTCTTTCCATATTAAACTTTTCCCTTCTGCTTTTGATAGTTTTACTTTCATTTCCAGATTGACAGTGACAAATAACCAATATATAGACCAATAATATGCGTCGATGCTGGCTACACACTACTAGCCCTCTGTAGCCAATTGGCCAGCACAATAGGAGGGAACAGAGAGAGAGAGAGAGAGAGAGAGAAAACAAAACAAAAACAAAAACAAAACAAAAAAACATAGCGGACCGGACCGGCCCACATTGGTTCAGCGGCCCACCGGGACGATGCCCGGTATGCCAGATGGCCAGTCCACCCCTCGACAGTAAACAGCTGCAGGAGGTTGTGTTGCTCCTGCTCCTCTTCAGTATCACAGCGAGGGCAGGAGAGAAGCTTTACCGACTGATTCAAAGAAGAGCTTTAGCTCTAACTTCAACACAACAGATTATTCACATCATTTAAACATCAAAACTCATTTTAATTCTGAGAGAGACGCTCATGAACGGGCAACATAAAGGAGGAGCAACATTAACATGTGGTCCATGCTGATAAGAACAGGGAGGGAACCTGAAAGTGAAAGTGTTTGTTCAGTCTCCTTTTTAAGTCGACAGAGCAGACGGAGAAAAAGTGATTCTGAGTCAGGGTGAGTGTTAATCCAACATTTTTATTATTTTCCTGTCAAAGTCTCTGAGTCAGTTTTCTCCCTGTGGACTGTAGAGGAAAGAAAAGTTTGAATGAACTCAACAGTTTGATTCATCTGTCGACACAAAGTCTGTTTGTTCATACGCAGTCTGCAAATGTTACTTCCTGTTCTCTCAGTGTTGTTTGTGGCTCCTGTTTGTTGTTTCCTGTGTTAACATTTAGTTAAATTAGTTTAAAGAACTTTAGTTCAAAACTCAACAGATTATTCACATCATTTAAACATCAAAACTCATTTGAATTCTGAGAGAGACGCTCATGAACACACATCTGTCGACACAAAGTCTGTTTGTTCACACGCAGTCTGCAAATGTTACTTCCTGTTCTCTCAGTCTTGTTTGTGGGTCTTGAACAAACCTGTTTTTCTTGTTTCCTGTGTTCTGAGCTCACAGTCAGTGTTCACATTAAATCCGGCGCTGCAGAATAAATACAGATTGTATTATTTCTTTCAGTCAGTGTAGTGCGCTTTGGCTGCAGAGGATGCAGAAAACAGACTTCAACATCCTGCAGAGGAAAAGTTAGGCCCGATCCTAAAGATACAAAAATGTATTTTCTGGTTGTTTCACAGCAGTTACGTTCAACACAAACAGACACACCTCCAGCAGCTGATTTGGTCTGAATATAACTGAGGTCCAGAAGATGATTCATTCTGAGGAGGAAGACGAGGACAGAGCAGAGTCTCTAATGTCCAGCTGTCTGTCTATGAAGAGTGATCGGTCCAAAGGTCTTCCTCCAGACTTCAGTAATGAACCTGGACCCTCAGACACAAAGTAAGAGAACTGATACTAACTCATTTATTTGATTCATTTTCAGTTGCTGACTTTGCCATGTTTTCTGTTGGTCTTGTTTTTATTACATTTTCTACCCAAATGTATTTTCGAACAAACATTTAACAAACTTATTGTGACAGAAAGAGAAATCATTTGTGACATCTTCCTCTTAGTGTCTGTGACAGCTGTCAGTCACCTGGAAAAGCTGTAATCTGATCTAAGAGGACGAATACAAACTTTTAAAGCTCTTCATTATCAACAGCAGCAGCACTTTGTGTATTTAGAGCTTCAGAAATGACTTTGATCAGAGGATTTATCAAAGATTCATGTGATCTGAATAAAAACATGTTGGTGTTTGCAGAGTTCAGTCCAACAGACGGAGAGCAGAGTCTCCAGGATCCATCTGTCTGTCTATGAAAAGTGACCGGTCCAAAGGTCTTCCTCCAGACTTCAGTAATGAACCTGGACCCTCAGACACAAAGTAAGAGACTGTTTTTACTGTAAACTGACCTGACAGTGTCGTCCAAATCTTGATCTTTGTCACCAACAGTCAACAAATCATTTGAGTGATAAAGAAATGTCTTCACAGAGAGAAGAAGAGGAGTCATGTTCCTGTGGAGGAGCAGCCGTCCTGCTGTGTTTGGTGTCAGGACGTCCTGAAGGATCCGGTCTCTACCAGCTGTGGACACTGGTTCTGCAGACACTGCATCACCTCATACTGGGACCAGTCTGCTTCATCAGGAGACTCCTCCTGTCCCCAGTGTGGAGAAAGATCCAGAACAAGACGTGGACTGCAGACAGCCAGTCAGACCAGCACTGTCCAAAGTAAGACTGTCCATTTCCTTCTCTAGATATTCTTCTATCCATCACTTTTTATTGCTGATGAAATAATCAGCAGATTGTCACATTTTCTTTGTTTAGTCTCAAACTTGTTTCTCTGTTTTAGTGAGTGGTGGTCTGCAGGAGGTTTTAGATGAACATAAGATCAGTCTGAAGACCAGATGTGAACGTGTGACTGAAGGAAGTGATGAAACAGGAAGTGGAACCCTCCTCAACAGGATCTACACTGAGCTCTACATCACAGAGGGACAGAGTGAAGAGGTTCATACCCAACATGAGGTGAGGCAGCTTGAGACAGCTTCCAAGAAGAAGGAGACCCTCCATGACACTCCCATCAAATGCCACGACATCTTTAAAGCCTTACCTGACCAACAGAGACACATCAGAGTCGCTCTGACCAACGGCGTCGCTGGCGTTGGAAAAACCTTCTCAGTGCTGAAGTTCACTCTGGACTGGGCAGAGGGCTCGGAGAACCAAGATGTCAGTCTGGTGGTTCTGCTCTCGTTCAGGGAGCTGAACTTGATCAAAGATGAGCGGTTCAGTCTTCTCACGCTGCTCCATGTTTTCCATCCAACATTACAGAAGGTCACAGCAGAGAAGCTCGCTGTCTGTAAACTTCTGTTCATCTTTGACGGCCTGGATGAAAGCAGACTTTCACTGGATTTCAACAACAAAGAGCTCGTGTCTGATGTCACACAGGAGTCATCAGTCAGCGTGCTGTTGACAAGCCTCATCAAGGGGAATCTGCTTCCCTCGGCTCTCATCTGGATAACTTCCAGACCTGCAGCAGCCAATCAGATCCCTCCTTCATGTGTTGACAGGGTAACAGAAGTACGAGGCTTCACTGACGCTCAGAAGGAGGAGTACTTCAGGAGGAGAGTCAGTGATGAAGATCTGTCCAGCAGAATCATCTCACACATCAAGACCTCCAGGAGCCTCCACATCATGTGTCTGATCCCAGTCTTCTGCTGGATCACTGCTACAGTTCTGGACCACATGTTGACCACAGACCAGAGAGGAGAGCTGCCCAAGACCCTGACTGACCTGTACTCACACTTCCTGCTGGTTCAGACAAAGAGGAAGAAGAAGAAGTACGATGAAGGACATGAGACGAGTCCACAGGAGCTGACGGAGGCTGACAGGGAAGTTCTTCTGAAGCTGGGGAGGCTGGCGTTTGAACAGCTGGAGAAAGGAAACATCATGTTCTACCAAGAAGACCTGGAGCAGTGTGGTCTGGATGTCACAGAGGCCTCGGTGTACTCAGGAGTTTGTACAAAGATCTTCAAAAGAGAGAGTGTGATCTTCCAGAAAACAGTCTACTGCTTTGTTCATCTGAGCGTTCAGGAGTTTCTGGCTGCAGTCTACCTGTTCCACTGTTACACCAACAAGAAGACAGAGGTGCTGAAGGACTTCCTGACAGAGAAGAAGGAGGAGGAGGAGGATTACTCCACCCTGGATGTCTTCCTGAAGAAGGCCATGGAGAAATCCCTTCAAAGTAAAAATGGTCACCTGGACCTGTTTGTTCGCTTCCTTCATGGCCTCTCTCTGGAGTCCAACCAGAGACTCTTAGGAGGCCTGCTGGGTCAGACAGACAACAGTCCAGAAATCATCCAGAGAGCCATCAACAACCTGAAGGAGATGAACAGTGTTGATATCTCTCCTGACAGAAGCATCAACATCTTCCACTGTCTGATGGAGATGAACGATGACTCAGTCCATCAGAAGATCCAAGAGTTCCTGAAGTCAGAGAACAGATCAGAGAAGAAACTCTCTGAGATCCACTGCTCAGCTCTGGCCTACATGCTGCAGATGTCCGAGGAGGTTCTGGATGAGTTGGACCTGAACAAGTACAACACATCATGGGAGGGAAAACAGAGACTGATTCCAGCTGTGAGGAACTGCAGAAAGGCTGTGTAAGTCCAGATGTGATTAACATTATAAAACAACGTAAAGCTGAAGCCATCAGTATTAGAGTAAAGATACACACTTCACACACATGCACAATACGATGAGCCTCTTTCAATGTAGTTTGTGATGCAAAATGCCCAGAGTTGTATTTTATAAAAAAAATTCAGCTTTATTCCACTTTAACTTTTATATTCTCTGTCATCACAGACTTTCTCGATGTGGATTCTCAGAGACTCACTGTGAAGTCGTGGCCTCAGCTCTGAAGTCCAACCCCTCCCATCTGAGACACCTGGACCTGAGTAACAACGAGCTGACGGATTCAGGAGTGAAGCTGTCTGTTGGGCTGGAGAGTCCAAACTGTAGACTGGAGACGCTGAAGTCAGTTCATGTATTCTGTCAATGTACAGTGTATATCTACACTGTGTTTGTCTGAAAACTGAAGGATTTGGACTTTGTGTGAGACATCTATACATTAAAAATTAACTTCAACACCTTTTCAGGAACAATGTATTTTTATACAGAACCTTCAGAACACAGTATTACATGAATTTAGACATTAAGCCTTTCTCTGATGATGTCACTTTGTGACTATATCTGTACAGGGAGATAGAAGGTTACATTTCAGTTTAAGAGAATATGCATGAATGTTGTCTGAATGTTGTGCTAACGTTTGGATGATGTCTGTAGAAGGCTGACATTATGATGATCCACAATAACACAATGACAAAGTCACTCTACTCATTTTAGAGAAAAGCTCAAATAGGACATAGTAATGTTGAGCTGCACATTTCAAACCTGAACACATCTGATTGGATTCTAAATGGATTTTTATCAACATCATTTATTCTTTATTCAGTTTTTGGGACTGCAGTTTGTCAGAGATCAGCTGTGCTTCTCTGGCCTCAGCTCTGAAGTCCAACCCCTCCCATCTGAGACAGCTCAACCTGGGCAGAAATAAGCTGCAAGATTCAGGAGTGAAGCCGCTGTGTGATTTTCTGGAGAGTCCACACTGCAGTCTGAAGACTCTGAGGTCAGACACCATTTTTTCCTTCTGTTCTGAGATTAATATGATGTAAAAGTTGTGTTGACCCTAAACTGCAGACATCAGGCTGATATTATACTGATCCACACTGAGTATCTGAATGCTAAAGTCTGTTTTCTTCTTCTGTGGTTTAGTCCATTGACTGTGGCAGCTCAATGTTGACCTGCACATTTCAAACCTGAATATAACAAGAAGTCTACAATGGATAATTCATTTATTCTTTATTCAGTTTGAGGAACTGCAGTTTGTCAGAGATCAGCTGTGCTTCTCTGGCCTCAGCTCTGAAGTCCAACCCCTCCCATCTGACAGAGCTGGACCTGAGCTTCAACAACCTGCAGGATTCAGGAGTGAAGCTGCTGTGTGATTTTCTGGAGAGTCCAGACTGCAGTCTGAAGACTCTGAGGTCAGACACCATTTTTTACTTCTGTGCTGAGATTAACATGATGTGAAAGTTGTGCTGGCACTAAACTGCAGACATCAGGCTGATATTATACTGATCCACACTGAGTATCTGAATGCTAAAGTCTATTTTCTTCTTCTGTGGTTTAGTCCATTGACTGTGGCAGAGCAATGTTAAGCTGCACATTTCAAACCTGAAACATTTTGATGAAGCTATATGATGCTTATACTGACTGAATAGTTTAAACTGAACATGCTTTGATTTTATGACTCCACTTTTCTTCAAAGAAATATTGTCCATGTCTTTTGTTCACATTTCCCCAAAATTCATCCCGACATATTTGTCATCGTTGTAAACTTTGGGATCTTGAGTCTTAATTTCTGTCATTAATATTAATGAGAGCTCAATGTCACTTTTTGTATTTGACAGTTGTGAACCTGCATCCTGTTGGGTTCAGGTGTTTGGAGTTTCTATTTTCTAAACTTCTACTTTCTAAACCTTCTTCAGCTCTGAACAGATTATTAAACATTGAATGATTTTAAGCAGGAACATTGTCTTTTAAAGTTACATCATTTATTCTTTATTCAGACTGGGGAGCTGCAGTTTGTCAGAGATCAGCTGTGCTTCTCTGGCCTCAGCTCTGAAGTCCAACCCCTCCCATCTGACAGAGCTGGACCTGAGCTACAACAACCTGCAGGATTCAGCAGTGAAGCCTCTGTCTGATCTTGTGGAGAGTCCACACTACAGTCTGCAGACTCTGAGGTCAGTAGAGGGTTGCAGTCAGTCCATGTTGGTCTCAGCAGTATTGTACTAAACACAGTTAGTATCAAAGCACAGATCCAGTATTTCCTGTAAACCTCCGACCTTCTCAGCAGCTGCTTTCCTCAGTGAAGCTGTGAGAGGAGAATGGTGACAGGCTTCAGGATTGGACCGAAGGACAGAGAGAGCGAGACCAGTCAGCCAATCAGATGAGCCAGAGCTCGTTGTGATCATGTGTTTAAGATGTCCATGTGTCTTTAGTGTAGTCCAAATGTTTTTAGAACAGACTCCATATTTACATGTTTGATGCGTTCAGGGACTGTCAGCACTTTATTTCCACTGTGTCCTGAGTGAATGGCAGAGTCAACAGACTTGATGCAGGTCTGTGAGCTTCACTCCAACACGTTAACATGAGAGCTGACGAAGCTGGCTACGCTACACAGCCGCTCCACTTGTGTCTGAACAGGACTGAAGTCCTGCTGGTCTTTATACTGGATGTGCTGCCATCACTGACTGACAGCTGATGAAGGGAGTCTCTGGAAACACTGATTCATGACTTCTGTTGTCTGTCTGCTTCTCTCATCAGGTGGAGAAAATCTCTGTCAGAGTGTGACTGATGAGAAAGGTGTTTGTGTTGAGAGAGGATCAGCTGAGTCCTGAGATCAGCTCCACTGTCAGACACAATGTCAAGTCCACCATCATCATGTGTGTTCCTCTGGATCATGTGACAGAGGATCATCAGTGGATCTGGACTGCTCTGCTGCTGCTCTGTCCTTCTACACAGTCTCTGCAGACACACTGAGATTCCTCCACTCCTTCTGCTCCACACTCAACCACCTGAAACCTGGAACCTGGATCTGAGTCTGAGCCTGGATTGTTTTTTTTTTCTTTGACTCATTCAGTCTGTGGTTTCTCTGTATTTCTTGTTTTGCAGCTCCACACTGTTGGCGATGAACTGCTGTTATTTTCACATTCTACTGATCACACTGTATATATCATCTGTAGTTTGTTGTTTTGGACTCCAGGTGGTGCTGCTGCATCAACAATCAGATGACCTCAACATACAACAGTGTGTTTGATGTCATCTGTACTCAGAGAGCGTCACACAGGGAGACAAGATGGGTTCAAACCTGTGACATGGACACCACTAAAACACATCAATGTAAATATCAAAGGTCACCAAGTACATTTACTCAAGTACTGTACTTTAATACAAGTATAAGGTATTTGTATCAGAGTACATGCATTTACTTTGTACTTGTACTCCAGGAGGGGACATTGTACTTTTTACTGCATTTATTGAACAGCTGTACTTACTTTTCTGTATCCTCTGTGTGCAGTTTATCAGCAGCAGTAAATATATCTGAGCCTTTCTGAGAAGCTTTCTGACTCTGTTAACACTGTATTCTCTCATTTATTCATCTCTGTACTGATACTCTGTACTACATTATTGTTGCCTTGTGTATTTCACACCATACTGATTATGTCTGTTACATTTCACAACATGTTTAATATCTGATATAATATCTAATATATTGATATCAAATATGCATTTTGTTTGTTTCTTCTCTTTCTGTAGTAACTACACACACACACACATGGCGACTGAGTGAGTGAGTGAGTCTCCTTAACTCCTGAACACCAACATGTAGGTCATGTAATCATGAAGATGTTTTTATTGTGTCACAGCTGTGTTTATGAGGGCAGAGGATTTGTGCTATAGTCCGTTGAGGTGGAGCTCTTCTTTTGATTTCCCTTATCAGGTGCAGTCATATACATCCACATATTCAAAGATACAGCACAGGTGTAAATGGGGTAGAGGCAGTTCATGGATTTTGGTATCCCAACAATGACAGAGTCCATATTTGAAAGTGGGCAGTGGTATTCATTCACTGAGCGACAAAGTGAATATACAATATACAAACATTCATTATTCATATTTGAATGGCAGGGGAGGGAAAAGATCATAGATTTAGTTCAAACTTAAACACAACAGATTATTCACATTATTTAAACATCAAAACTCATTTTAATTCTGAGAGAGACGCTCATGAACGGGCAACATAAAGGAGGAGCAACATTAACATGTGGTCCATGCTGACAAGAACAGGGAGGGAACCTGAAAGTGAAAGTGTTTGTTCAGTCTCCATTTTAAGTCGACAGAGCAGACCGAGGAAAAGTGATTCTGAGTCAGGGTGAGTGTTAATCCAACATTTTTATTATTTTCCTGTCAAAGTCTCTGAGTCAGTTTTCTCTCTGTGGACTGTAGAGGAAAGAAAAGTTTGGATGAACTCAACAGTTTGATTCATCTGTCGACACAAAGTCTGTTTGTTCATACACAGTCTGCAAATGTTACTTCTTGTTCTCTCAGTCTTGTTTGTGACTCTTGAACAAACCTGTTTTTCTTGTTTCTTGTGTTCTGAGCTCACAGTCAGTGTTCACATTAAATCCGGCGCTGCAGAATAAATACAGATTGTATTATTTCTTTCAGTCAGTGTAGTGCGCTTTGGCTGCAGAGGATGCAGAAACAAACTTCAACATCCTGCAGAGGAAAAGTTAGGCCCGATCCTAAAGTTAGTCTGTGGCAGACACTCAGTGGATCAGACTGCTCAAAGTGTTTCACTTGGACAGATACAGGCAGTGTATGAGAGTGAAGGAGAAAGTCGGTTAATCAGCCGAACAAAAATGTATTTTCTGGTTGTTTCACAGCAGTTACCTTCAACACAAACAGACACACCTCCAGCAGCTGATTTGGTCTGAATATAACTGAAGTCCAGAAGATGATTCATTCTGAGGAGGAAGAGGAGGACAGAGCAGAGTCTCCAGGATCCAGCTGTCTGTCTATGAAGAGTGATCGGTCTAAAGGTCATCCTCCAGACATCAGTGATGAACCTGGACCCTCAGACACAAAGTAAGAGAACTGATACTAACTAATTTATTTGATTCATTTTCAGTTGCTGACTTTGCCATGTTTTCTGTTGGTCTTGTTTTTATTACATTTTCTACCAAAATGTATTTTTGAACAAATATTTAACAAACTTATTGTGACAGAAAGAGAAATCATTTGTGACATTTAACAAACTTATTGTGACAGAAAGAGAAATCATTTGTGACATCTTCCCTTTTAGTGTCTGTGACAGCTGTCAGTCACCTGGAAAAGCTGTAATCTGATCTAAGAGGACGAATACAAACTTTGAAAGCTCCTCATTATCAACAGCAGCAGCAGTTTGTGTATTTAGAGCTTCAGAAATGACTTTGATCAGAGGATTTATCAAAGATTCATGTGATCTGAATAAAAACATATTGGTGTTTGCAGAGTTCAGTCCAACAGACAGAGAAAGTTTCTAAAGTCCAGGTTTCTGTCTATGAAGCGTGACCGGTCCAAAGGTCTTCCTCCTCCAGACTTCAGTGGTGAACTTGGACCCTCAGACACAAAGTAAGAGTCTGTTTTTACTGTAAACTGACCTGATGAAGATGATGAAGAAAAGATTTATATTCATGACAGTGTCGTCCAAATCTTGATCTTTGTCACCAACAGTCAACAAATCATTTGAGTGATAAAGAAAAGTTTGGATGAACTCAACAGTTTGATTCATCTGTCGACACAAAGTCTTGATTAATTGTCTTGAATTGAATAATTCACATCAAACCTGCTGAAACCAAGAAAACAAGCAGAGACTTAAAGAAAAGTGAGCAGGTGAAAATATGACTGTTGTATTATATTGTGTTTGTTGTTTCTTATGGAAGCCTGTTACTGTTTCACCTCTCAGACTGACTGAAGTCCAGAAGATGGATGTTCATGTGGAGGAAGAGGAGGACAGAGCAGAGTCTCCAGCATCCATCTGTCTGTGTATTAAGAGAAACAAGTCCAAAGGTCTTCATCCTCCAGCCTCCAGTGATGAACCTGGACCCTCAGACACAAAGTAAGAGAACTGATACTAACTAAAAACTCAACAGTATCATCAACAAAAATGTGAACTGATTTAAAATAAGTAAAATGTAACAAACTTATTGTGACAGAAAGAGAAATCATTTGTGACATCTTCCTCTTAGTGTCTGTGACAGCTGTCAGTCACCTGGAAAAGCTGTAATCTGATCTAAGAGGACGAATACAAACTTTGAAAGCTCCTCATTATCAACAGCAGCAGCAGTTTGTGTATTTAGAGCTTCAGAAATGACTTTGATCAGAGGATTTATCAAAGATTCATGTGATCTGAATAAAAACATGTTGGTGTTTGCAGAGTTCAGTCCAACAGACAGAGAAAGTCTCTAAAGTCCAGGTTTCTGTCTATGAAGCGTGACCGGTCCAAAGGTCTTCCTCCTCCAGACTTCAGTGATGAACCTGGACCCTCAGACACAAAGTAAGAGAACTGATACTAACTCATTTATTTGACTCTCTTTCAGTTTCCTCTGCTGATGTCATGTTTTATTTTTTGTGTTTATGTATTAAATCAAACTCAGTCAACTTAGACAGCCAATCAAATCAAGCAAGAGGTGGGCTTTACTACTTTGCTGCTTCTGTTTTGAGGCTGGTACATGTGACACGAAGAGTGGGACTATTTAATTTCATAATTTTTTTTTATTTATCGTGGTGATTTCTGATGTTTGTGTAGCGCTCCCCTTAGTAGATATATTGATTAGGGAAGGGCTTTTGGGTTCTTTGTCAAATGTTGTTAACCCCGATTAACTCAGTTTTAATAATTATCTTGGATCTTTTTTTACATTAAACACATGAAATTATTTAAACTCACTTCTAAAGGAATTCACCTTTTAGAGTTTTAGTTTCACTACCGATTTTAAACCAAAGGTGTCTATGTCTCTCTTTAAATATGAAATTATTCCCTACTATCAGCTAAATGCAATAAAATCACACCACTAAGGTTTTAGAAAAATAATACTCAATTATTTACTTATCAAAAGGATGAGTTTTGGAAACAAAAAACATTAAATAAAATTATAGGAATGTCTTTCAACACTTTACCCTCTTTTTTCCTTTAAAGAAACCTCTTACTTTACCATATTACTGCAAGGGAATAAGTGAACTTTCACTTTCAACCTAAAGTAGATTCAGTTATAAAACCTTAATTAACCCTCTTCTAGGTAAACATATAAACACAACAAACTCAGGTTCAGTGGGCCCACTCACACACACCTTAGCATAAATGTCCCCTCAAGCCAGCAAAACTCAGGTTACTTAAAACAAAATAAAAAGTTGCAGGCCTGGATCGATGCTCGTGATCGTGGCAGCCCAAAACAGAATGTCTGTTTCGCTCTTACTCAGTTCCACTGGGTTAGTTAACTATATCTGGAGACGTCACTACACGGGTAGTGGACTGAATAACAGCTATACTTCAGGTACACAGCTTATCCGCAGCACTAGTGATAGCCAAGGACGCTGGAAGTGGGGGGGCTCTGGTGGCGAAAGGGCTGAATGGAAATGCAAAAAAAACCCCATTGAAATAAATAAAAACATAAATATCACACTATTATTATACTATTGTCATTTTATTTACATAACTCAAACAACATATTTGACTATAAATGTCAGAAGCATGATTTGATTCTCAAAATTTATTACCGCAAACACGTAACAACCGTTTAAAGCGTCAACAACTAGGCTAGCACCAGCACTTTGAACAGGTCTTTCAAGGCAGGGTGGTTTAAAACCACCACACTCTCAGAGAGAGAGAGATGGACTTTAAATAAGGCTTTGGAGTTTTTTTCTTCTTAACGTTTGTAAAAAGTATAAAATCAGTTAGCCTCATCTAGGCTATTGTTACCGGCCAGCCCTGTCCCTTTAAGACGGTGGCCCGGTGCGTGTGTGTGACGTACAGGTGCAAACAGGTAAACACAGGAGCAGGTACACATCCAGTGTGTTAGATGTACACAGCAGAGTTAGCTCATGTGAACGCCCGAGTGTTTTAGCCCGCAGCAGTGTCCAGTCAGGTTCTGAATCGGCCCGGTGTGTGTTCTGCTTTTTGATAAAAAAAGAGGAATTAAATGTGCCACGTCTTCGTCCTCCTTTCCTCTAACACTTTTACCCAGACTCTACGACACCAGTTACCAGCAACGAGCCAAAACATCAAACCAGTTCCCAACTACAGTTCAGAGCGAGAGAAGGTTTAAAAAGTCACACTATGTAACACTATGTTACGTGAAATTAAATATATGAGGTCTTAATTAAAGACATATTCTGAGAAATACTTGCATTTCATGTGTGATTCAATGAAGCACATTCACATTCCTAGGTTGAGCATTACGTTGCCATCAAGTTGGCCTTATGATGTATTTCTAAAACCTCTGTAGGTCTAATACAGGTTGGTTGTGATGACATCTCATTGTAAATTATAGCCGGTATCACATGATTACTAGGCATATAAATAACGAAGTGTAACACCCTATCGAGAACGTTACTGATTTATGTATGTTGCCCTTTCACATTATGACGTCATCGGAACGTTTCTCAGCCCCCCCAACTGTGAATTACTTCCAGCGTCCCTGGTGATAGCATTAGCACAAACACACACAGTCTCTAAACTTCGTGTCGAAATTTCTCTTGTGCTCTTAATGCAAACTTGTCCTTTTACACATCGACCGTTTGGCAAACAAGATTCACAAAGCTTTGTGCGCTCTACAGTTACACTTTTTGACTTGTTAGCATGCTCCTCTGTTGCTTCAGGCTCGTAGCTCCTCTCTCACTTCATTGTCCGTGCTGAAAACCTGAAAACAGGTGAAAATATGACTGTTGTATTACATTGTGTTTGTTGTTTCTTATGGAAGCCTGTTACTGTTTCACCTCTCAGATCTGAATAAAAACATGTTGGTGTTTGCAGAGTTCAGTCCAACAGACAGAGAGCAGAGTCTCCAGGATCCAGCTGTCTGTCTATGAAGAGTGACCGGTCCAATGATGTTCTTCCTCCAGGCTTCAGTGATGAACCTGGACCCTCAGACACAAAGTAAGAGACTGTTTTTACTGTAAACTGACCTGATGAAGATGATGACAAAAAGATTTATATTCATGACAGTGTCGTCCAAATCTTGATCTTTGTCACCAACAGTCAACAAATCATTTGAGTGATAAAGAAATGTCTTCACAGAGAGAGGAAGAAGAGTCATGTTCCTGTGGAGGAGCAGCCGTCCTGCTGTGTTTGGTGTCAGGACGTCCTGAAGGATCCGGTCTCTACCAGCTGTGGACACTGGTTCTGCAGACACTGCATCACCTCATACTGGGACCAGTCTGCTTCACCAGAAGACTCCTCCTGTCCCCAGTGTGGAGACAGATCCAGAACAAGACCTGGACTGCAGACAGCCAGTCAGACCAGCACTGTCCAAAGTAAGACTGTCCATCTTTACAATGTGGCCTGCTGCATTTCATTACATTATGT
>NW_020851880.1:0-640 GCF_000972845.2 Larimichthys crocea | reverse complement strand
AAAAAAAAAAAAAAGTTTTGAAATATTTCATCACAGACTCAAAACAGACTGTAAACCAACAAAGGAAGCGTGGTAACAGTTACCGAAGACACAGAGCCACAGCAACAGTTTGAACCGACTCACATGATGAACTCATTAGGCTGGCAGACGACCGATCCTACCCCTCCTACGATGATCCAGGGGTTGATCACAGTCTGTCCTCCTGTCACTGAAGTCCCTCCCTCCTCTGCTGCGTCACGAAAGCCCCGAATCATCAGCGGCATCACCCGCTCGCGGTCCTGTGTCAGACACAGATGATACAGAATCATAACATGTACACACAGTGTGTGAAAAGATACCCTGCACACAAAAGCTGAATCGATAAAAAGCAAATCAATCATCAATAAAAGCAAAGTCATCATCTAGCCTAGAACAGAACCTACCTTGTCGTTCATCTTCTGGCTGACACTCAGCAGCATCAGCATGTTGTCACACTCCGTGATGCCCATGGCGTACAGATCACTGAGGACGTTAGCACACGCTATCCTGCCCTGAGAGACGCAGTCAGCAAAGACGAGTCAAATGACTGGAAGAGTTGTCACTTTTAGAACTTTTTTTTAGGAATGGAACAAAAAAAAGAACACCAAAAAAAAAAAAAAAA
>NW_020851879.1:0-3301 GCF_000972845.2 Larimichthys crocea | reverse complement strand
TCTCTGTTGTACGCACCCAGAGATGTCTAAAACCTGGACGTGGCTCTCCATGACAACCTCCCCACCAGACTGTCTCAAACCTGAAATAAGTCTCTGTGAGTCTCCTGCAGTCTCGTCCAAAAGCTCTGAACGTGTCTCTTGACGTCCTGACAAACCTTTCTAAAACTTCTCCATAGTCTCAAAAGGAACCCCCACAGAGTTGTCTAAAAACCCCTGGACGTAGTTCTCTGCTGATCGCTCCCACTTATTTACAGAATGTCTAAACCCATGGACGTAGTCTCTGTGACGTTCCCTGCAGCTGTCTAAAAACTTTCGTAGTCTCTGTGACGTCTTGAACAAACCTGTCTAAAAACTGGATGTAGTCTTGTTGTGGACGTCCCCAAGGACTGTCTAAAACCTGGAACATAGTTCTGTGATGTCCCCCAGGACTGTCTAAAACCTGGACGTAGTCTCTTTGACATCCTTGACAAACTGTCTAAAACTTGGACGTAGTCTCTGTGACCGCAGACTGTCTAAAACCTGGGATGAGTCTATATGACATCCCCAACCGACTGTCTAAAACCATGGACATAGTCTCCATGACGTCCCCACAGAATCTGTTCTTAAACAACTGTTCGTACGTCTCTGTGAGGTCCCACCAGCACTATCCCTCTAATTCAATTTTGACATAGTCTCTGTGACTGCCCAGACTGTCTAAAAAACCTGGACGTAGTATAGTCCTCCACGGGACGTAACACAAAACCTAGATTTTAAAAACCTGGACGTAGTCTCTCAGTGCAAGTACCCCGACTAGTATGCTGTCTCATAAAACTGGATTGTCGTAATCTGTGATGTACCCACAAAAATGTTAAAGATATCTGTGACAGCTCAGTCTCTCGGACGTGGCCCCAGGGACTGTCTAAAACTTCGACGTACTCTCTGTGACCGCAGCCAGCACAGCCCCACGACTTGTCTAAAACTGGCCGTGGGGTCTCGAGTGACGTCCCAACTAGACTGTCCTGCTAAAGCCCTGGACCGTAGTTCTCCCGTGATTGTCTTCAGTGACTGCTCTAAGAAACGTCCTGTTGCCGGTTGAGTCTACTGATTGATTGCCGGTCCTGACATACACTGTCTATACTCCAACCTGGATTGTAGTCTCCCGTGACGTCCTCAAATCAGGACTTGTCTCTAAATCACCTGGTTGGTCTTAAGTGCCGATCAAGTGCATCCGCTGAACAAACTCGGACCATCAACGTTGCGGTCTCTGTGCAGTGTACAGTCAGTGTTAGACGGTCCCTGTGAAACTCTACAGTCAGAACTGAAACGGAAAGCCAGAGCTTCAGACATGTTGTAGGGGACATCACAGAGACTACAGATCGCGGTTCTATTAGACAAGTCCTGTAGTGGGGTGGTTACTTTTCATATAGCCTACTGGCCTAACTAATCGTAGCGGAGGACTACGTTCCGAGTTCAGTTAATACATGGTTTGGAGGACTTTCGTAAGAGGAGAACGATCGGTTCCGAGGTTGACTAGACAGTCTGCAGTCACGAGAGTACTAAAATGGTCAAAATTTGAACTTAGACAGTCGTGCTGGGGGCACTCCTCACAGAGACCCCTGCTACGAACAGCGTTCTCGATAAGTGAGACTAGGTCTTGTGGTCGGGCACATCAATGAGGATCTATGTCAGGGTTTCAAGTAGACAGTCTGTTGGGGATGTCATAGAGAATACGACCATGTTTTTAGCTTAGACGAGTCTGCGGTGCCCCCTAATCTCCCACTGTTCTGCTTGAAACCTAGTCCCTAGGAACAGAGTCTGTTGTGCCTGCGTGTCTAGTCGTGACCACAGTCTGTCTGCAATGGGAGAAAAAGTCCTTGGCGCGAAGAGTCTAGCTGTGCCGAGCGTAACTGTCTGGGAGATGGCTGTGCATGACTTTCTGACCCTGCGTACTCGCGGCTGTGATCAAGAAGGTCTGTGGAGTAGAGTCTAGTCATGATTGCTGGTGCTGTCACAAGGGAGACTACGTCCAAAATTATTAAGCAGAAGCAGTTTAGTGCAGGATGGGTCACAGACGACCGACGTCCGGGAGAGATGAGATAAGTAGTTAAGACAGTCTGTAGGAAGACATTACACACGGAGGAATCTAGCTGATAAAGAAAAGAAAAAGAGGTCAAGGAAGAAAGAGAGTTTTAGGGGGGGAGGGGAGACAGGGGGCGTGTAGGGGTGGACGTAAGGGAGATCACAGAAAAGGAAAAAAAAGAAAGAGGCGGGAACGGTAGGGTAAAAATGCAGCTAACGTACTAACCCTACTCAGCAAATGGGGGCCTAAAAAAGGGAAAATCAAGGGGTAGGGTACAAAGAGTAAACATATATGATTAGATTAGAACTCTAATAACGAGATGCCATACGACCGAGAGACTGACGAGCACGTTTGATTGCATTTAGATAAGAGAGCGGTCGAGTGGCCCGAAGAGAGAGAGAGATGATTGTGAGGAACCACGCCGGCTCGCGCGCGCTGGGGCTCCTGTGTGCCCACCATAACAGGCAAAAAGAAGAGTCCCACCGGGCCCAGGCCAGGCGCGCAGACAATTCCTGGGCCTGGGGCCTCCGCATTTTTTCATCGGTCGCCCGGGGCACCAACGCACAATCGGGCCTGTATGTGAAGAGCCGGGCCGGAGAGAACGGGATCCCCGCGCGGAGACGAGCGCCGGGCCCAAAAGAGAGAGACACCAGTATAGTCTAAAACACTGGCTGACGTTGAACATCAGTCATGGATGGTAGCAGCACGCAGAGGCGAATACTGTTTCTAAGGCTGGAACATAAATTGGCAGGCCATGTTTAGAACAACAAAAGTACACACTTTTTGATTTTTTTTTTTTTGTAGTCTCTGTGACCGCAGACTGTCTAAAACCTGGACGTAGTCTCCGTGACGTCCCCACAGACTGTCTAAAACCTGAACATAGTCTCTGTGACGTCCCTGCAGTCTGTCCAAAAACCTGGACATAGTCTCTGTGACGTCCTGACAAACTGTCTAAAACTTCTACATAGTCTCAAAGACGCCCCCACAGAGTGTCTAAAACCTGGACGTAGTCTCTGTGACGTCCCCAACAGACTGTCTAAAACCTGGACGTAGTCTCTGTGACGTCCCTGCAGACTGTCTAAAACCTGCATGTAGTCTCTGTCAGGTCCCCACAGACTGTCTAAAATTTTGACATAGTCTCTGTGACTGCAGACTGTCTAAAACCTGGACGTAGTCTCCATGATGTCTCGACAGACAGTCTAAAACCTGTCTAAAACCTCTGTGACATCCCCAACACACTGT
>NW_020851878.1:0-857 GCF_000972845.2 Larimichthys crocea | reverse complement strand
AAAATTCCAGGGGGCGCTATAGAGCTTTTTTGGCCCGCCCCTCATTAATTATGCAGCCGAATTGTGTGTAATATTGGTCTTAACAAGCATACCAAGTTTCAGACAACTCTGACAAAGTATATGATAGCCGCACACTTTTGCCCGAAAATCAGCCCAAAAGTAAATGGAGTCTTATTTTCCCCCCGAAAAAATCGGCAGCGTCGACTTTGTCGCTGATGAAAAGTTGTGATTTTGATAACTTTTCATTGTCGAGGCCTTGAGAACACACACGCCAAGTTTCAAGCACATCGGATAAAATCCCTAGGAGGAGTTAGTTCAAATGCGACCCCTGGAAATGAGCCCAAAACCCAAAAAGTCAAAATTTGGCAAAAAATTGGACGCTGTACGGTTCACTGGAGCCCCGGGCATGTTGTGCGTCTGGGCATGTTACATACTCCCACCGAGTTTCGTACACATGGGCGAAACCGTGGTGAGGGGCACCTCCAAAAATGCACACTTAGGCGGCGCTGTCAAGGCACACGTCCATGTGCGAGACCTCCAAAACACAAAATTTTACACCTGATGGGGGGGGCAAATTTTTAATTTTCACGAGTTTTCGGGGGGATATGGGCATTCGAAAATGCGATTTACATTATGGAAACTGAAGGGGAAAAAATGAATATAAAAGCGAAAAAGAATAGTAAACATACGAAATTCAATAGGGCTCAATTAGGTGCTCGGGCCCTAATTATTAATTATTAATCTATGTAATATCACACTATGTCAGTCTGTTCAACAGGAGTCACAGCCTGTAACACTAATGCTGCATTCAGGTCACATGGGAAAGATGGGGGAGAAGAGTTTCCACTTTACAAATA
>NW_020851877.1:0-704 GCF_000972845.2 Larimichthys crocea | reverse complement strand
GTTTACATTTCTTGTGTCTCAAATGCTTGTTCAGTAGGCTGTTTTAAACAGAGATAAAGCTGATAACATAAAACAGCAAACAACAAAAACAGAATCAAAACATGTACTTACAGTATGTCCTGTCTGAAAGTCTGAAATAAAGTGGAGGTCATGTTTGCATGAATGTTTGGAAGTTTGTAATACAATATATTTTTGAAACTTGGCTTTGAGTTTGGTTCCCAGATTTGTTGGTTAAAAAATGTGCATTAATGGTAAGGCTAAATGTATCATGTCTGGGTTGTTTGACAATGCTTCTAGGAAGACAGACTTTACAAAGAGTGTTTTATTGCTAATGCTTGCTCTCACTTTAGTCATTTTTGATAACACTGCTGAAGAGCAGCCCGTGGTTAATATTTCAGTGATGCCCTACATCTTGCCATTGTCTCTGTTACTGATATTTATTACGATGAGGTGTAGTCTGTTATGGTGGACAAAAGAGCATTTTATTTTAACCACAGATAAAGTACAGAAATGAGCTCTTGCTTTGTATGTAAATAGAGTTAAAATAAGAAATGTCTCAGACATGTTACCATCAACTTAGACAAAACAATCGAAAAGCTCCCACAGAATAAAATGGATGCCCACACAGCAATCTGATTAGACTTTTCACTAAGGGTGTTGTACACATTGGCAAGAATCACTAGCTATCTGGCACAGTGCTTTGT
>NW_020851876.1:467-757 GCF_000972845.2 Larimichthys crocea | reverse complement strand
CCAACATACGAGTAAATGAATATGAATATGAGTGTGATTGTTAGTCAGGCAAGGTCCCTTTAGAGCTAATCTAAACAGTGTTAGTTGAATAGATGCGATTGGAAACTGAAATCATATGCTACAGCTTCACGAGGTACAATAAATACGGCGAGGTCTTTCGGGGGACGTGAGTTAAATCATCCCCCAAATTAGATATTTGGGCCCCAATAAATATGATATGAACACTTAGGTTTGTCAGGGAAGAGAGTGTAAGAGTAAAGTACCAAGTCCTGATGATAGCGTGATGATCG
>NW_020851876.1:0-337 GCF_000972845.2 Larimichthys crocea | reverse complement strand
TAGGATAGGGTGATGATCGGTAGTGGATAGGATAGTCAGGTGGCTAGGATAGGGTGATGATCGGTGATGGATAACAAGCAAACATTTTATTTTTTTCCCTTAACTCATTGTGTACACAAAATGTGCAAGTAAACTAAAAATAATAGCGCAAAACTGGGATCATCACATCCCTGTACACTATAATGAATGTGCGAGTAAATGAACAATGAGTAAAAGTCCCATCATTTGGGCGTAACCCTATGAAGAGTAAAGTACCAAGTCCTGATGATCGGTAGTGGATAGGATAGTCAGATGGATAGGATAGGTCATCGCCCTATCCTATCCACTACCGATCATC
>NW_020851875.1:0-818 GCF_000972845.2 Larimichthys crocea | reverse complement strand
AGCTTTGTAGTCCTCATGTTTTGTAATCTTCTAGCTTTGTAGTCTTCCTGTTTTGTAGTCTTCCTGTTTTGTAGTCTTCTTGTTTTGTAGTCTTCTAGCTTTGTAGTCCTCATGTTTTGTAGTCTTCTAGCTTTGTAGTCCTTATGCTTTGTAGTCCTCATGCTTTGTAGTCCTCATGCTTTGTAGTCCTCATGCTTTGTAGTTTCTCTGTTTTGTAGTCTTCTAGCTTTGTAGTCCTCATGTTTTGTAGTCTTCTAGCTTTGTAGTCCTCATGCTTTGTAGTCCTCATGCTTTGTAGTCCTCATGTTTTGTAGTCCTCATGTTTTGTAGTCTCTGTTTTGTAGTCTTCTAGCTTTGTAGTCCTGATGTTTTGTAGTCCTCATGCTTTGTAGTCCTCATGCTTTGTAGTTTCTCTGTTTTGTAGTCTTCTAGCTTTGTAGTCCTCATGCTTTGTAGTCTCTCTGTTTTGTAGTCTTCTAGCTTTGTAGTCCTCATGTTTTGTAGTCTTTCTGTTTTGTAGTCTTCTAGCTTTGTAGTCCTCATATTTTGTAGTCTTCTAGCTTTGTAGTCCTCATGCTTTGTAGTCCTCATGTTTTCTAGTCTTCTAGCTTTGTAGTCCTCATGTTTTCTAGTCTTCTAGCTTTGTAGTCCTCATGCTTTGTAGTCCTCATGTTTTGTAGTTTTCTAGCCTTGTAGTCTCTGTTTTGTAGTCTTCTAGCTTTGTAGTCCTGATGTTTTGTAGTCTTCTAGCTTTGTAGTCCTGATGTTTTGTAGTTTTCTAGCTTTGTAGTCTTCATATTTTCTAGTCTTCTAGCTTT
>NW_020851874.1:0-4357 GCF_000972845.2 Larimichthys crocea | reverse complement strand
CTGCAGTTTTATTTTGAAATATATCTCGTTCATTTCTGGGCCTGACAGTGCAGGTGTGTGACATTATGTGTTGCTATCCATTATGTTAAATGTTCTCACACTTTTCTAGTCATCTGACAACTTTAACGAGGGGCAATTACTACTATGGGGATTAATATGTTTGTCATTGTGACTGATGTTTCTCGACTTTGCCGTGTTCCCAGATCATAATGTTATCGTAAATGTTAGGGAAAAAAATTGAATTATCCATAAAGTCTTCTGAATTCAAGCAAACCTTGCACAGACTTGCAGGCTACACAATAGAAAGTATGCATGACTTTTTCCGACACTAGTAATTGATACTCTCTTGCAGCAGCAATAAACTAGAATTTCCATTTAATAATCGTAGAAAGCTGCTTTTGTTGGAACTTCTTTTTAAAATGCCACATTGGAGCCGTTCAGCCTTTTTCAGGAGAGATTGCCTCAAATTGTGCGCTATTATCACCATTTGTACGAATTATGTTCAGACTACAAAGAGACACAAAAAGACACACAGAGCTGTGGGCTAGGGAGGATTCTGGAGGAGGATTCTAAGATCGTAGCCTTTTCACCTCACCTTTGTGACAGACAGACCGTCAGGTCATGGACGTCAGACATGACGTAGTCACACACATGGACAAATGTCCAAAACAGTGGACTCCAGGAAACAAAGCTACTATTCTGGATTTAGAAGAAGAATTTGTTTTTGTCCCTGAATGTGACATTATCTGAAATAGTATTCATGTCATACTCAGGAACGTGTTTCCACAGAACACAGGACATTTTCCTGATAAAGGTTTAGAATTAAACATGATCTTTGGATGTTCCATTGACAGACTCTTTCAGCGTGTTCTCGGATGCCTTTGACCTTTGCGTTTCAGTCTCGTTTTATCTTTGCAAACCACAGGCCTTGCACAATATGTCTTTCACGCCACTCTGGACTCTCCACACCTTATCAGTTAGAGCGCAGAATAATGGTGCAAAAAAGCTCTCTGTTTGAGATTGATAAAGGAAGGGAGACAGTTTTCCCCATCAAACACTCGGGGCTTATCTGAGCCGCTCGTCTCGAGAGGTGGTCGAATAAGCGCGTACGCTCTGAAGAACACGTCTGGCCCCAGAGCCATCCGAGCTGTTTGACTGTTCAGGAGGGAAGACATGCTTTCAGTGCAGCCCTGTCCCTGCTAGAGAACCCTGGCTTATTTATTAAACATCAGGGGTGTCGCCTCGGATGCTGGCTCTTTTTCAGCGACAGATGGCCAGACGATCGCTGTGTTGCCGAAACAATGGCCAATTTGCAACAGAGCGACCGAGTGGTGCTTGTCAGAAATAGGCCAACTCAAATTGCCCTTAAAATGACATAGGTAGTCCTTATTATGTGAAGCCAGAGTACTGTGGGTGAAATGCAGCAGTATAGCCATGCTGAGAACACAAATAGTGCTGAGCACAGGTAACTGTAGAGTCTTTTATTTTCGCTGCTTTTTATGATGATATTTTAATTCAGTCCTTTTGCCAGACAATAACCTGGATAATTCCCTTTCAGGAACTCAATGAACCTACACTCATAGAGGACACACTACTTCCTGCATAGCCACTAAACATTGGCACTGGATGTAAATCATGACTAGGGATGTAACGATACACTCAACTCACGACTCGATTCGAGTCACGATTTTTTCGTTTTTTCACGATTTTTTAAAATCAAAATGAGCTACAGCAAATATATGAACACAAATCAAATTAATTATATTTATTATACGTTAGTATACTTTTTATTTTAGGAAAAAAATCTTTCTAAACAGACACAAAAATCAACATTTTCTTAGACAACATCTCAAGTAAAACTGATGTTAACGTGGTGTGATGTACAGTTTTTGAGTTCCCGCTCACAGAGAGGGGGGCGTACCAGGGCTCCTAAATGAACTGTTTTTTTTGATCACCAGCAATATGTGGCTGGAAGTTCTTTGTACATACCAAATAAAATAAAAACATTAAAGACTTACGAACAGCCACGCGTCAATTGTCCACAGACACCTCGAGCAAGCGAAAGCCCAGACCACGAGAAAAAGCAAAGAGAAACCCCCCCGGTGGATGTTGTCAAAATAAAATACGCCAACCGTTGCAAAACTGCGGTCCGGAAACAGACAAAGCTAAAGCTAACTAACTACGTAAAATATATTACAACATGTAAGCATGTTTAGAAGAGGGAACACCGTAGGAAAAATGTACCAAATCTGAGCAAGTAAAACAAAGTCTGGCGGGACCCTAAGCTCCGCTTCGCTAGAAACAACTCCCAGGTGGGGTTTTGAAAGTCGCACGTGAGCCAGGACGGACAAATACGCCATCACGCTCCAGCAACGCCCGCCAGAAGCCTGTCTTGACCAGTGAGAGCAAGCGCTGCTGCGGAGTTCCCATCTCTCGCCAAGAGTCGCGATTAATTGTTCTGTCAACCGATGCGAGTCGTCACGGTCATTTGTCTACCACTGATTTGATTTATCTTATAATCGTGTCACACCACGATGCATCGGTACAATACACATCCCGAATCATGACCAATGACAGTAAGAAAGAATGAACAAGACCACAGTGACGTCCACCCCAGCGAGGTGGCAGGAGGTAGAGCGGGAGTCCAATAATCAATATTGGCGGTTGTCGATCCCCCCCGCCAGGTCTGCATGTCCAAAGTGTCCTTGGGCATAATGAACCACCAATTGCTTCCTGAAGGCTGTGCCATCCGGTGTGTACATGTGTAAATGAATGGGCTAGACGTCCCCAGACTTAGCAGTTACGGCAACCGTAAGGCCTAATAAGAATGGCAGTCCTAACTAGTGGAATGTGAATGAGATCCTGCTAGATCCGGAAAAGAGTCGTTGAGTGGACGGAAGACTAGAACAGATCGCAAATACCAGAAGTACAGTCCATTACTACAGGATTTCAAGGAAATGATTGGCCAATACGGTGGGTGCTCTGGACTGGACATCGCCGGTGTTGGCTGTACTGTTTCTTATCTTCACACCCGACCTCCGGTATTAATATCTACACAAGGCAATACCTGCGGCAATTGGTGTCTGTTTTCTCTTAATGATTTCGCGACATTACGCCAGGTGGCAAATACTCAAGCTAGCATAACAACAGTGCCATGGTAGGAGGTAATGTGACCGCCTGCATTTGTGGCAGTTAGAAAAGCCGAATATTTCGAATGTGCATTCAATTAGGCTTCATTGGCAACTGTTCTGTGTTTGCCCTCTCAGTTACATAACTTTCTGGAACTCCTACAAGATAAGCAAAAATAAACTTGCGCCGGCTGTTTTTGTCCTCGAGGCAGGAGGTACTGTAAAGGGCAGCGGGCATGATCAGACACAACTCGTAGAAAACAGCCGTAACAGAAGGAGGCAGAAGCGCAATATATAGTACAAACAGTCTGAAGCGAGAGCACGACACCGGAAGGGTATTAGGGGGCGGACCGGTATAAGGGCATGGGGCTCAGAAAAAACAGAAAGAGGGGGAGGGGGGGCCAGCGGAAAAAGAAATGGGGAAGGAGGATAAGTGGTGGAGGGGGAATGAGGATGAAGAGTAAATTGTCGCGGACAGGATAGTATGCACAGCTAGATCGAAAACTCGTGCATCGGACTCCTAACCAGCATGTGCTTACATAGCAAGGGCAGGTATGTAAATTGTGTGTAGTGGGTCTGAGAATGAGTTGTAACATAATTACGCTGGTTTTATAAAAATCATACGGACATCTCCGACCTGATAAGCTCACGTGTAAAACAAGGAGAACAAGAGATGTTAGTTGGTTGGGATTGTGTTACATGGCAGTATGCCGGGGGGGGGTGGCAGGCGGGTGGGGAGGGTGCTCGCCTAATGACAATAGGGTGAGCGCCTGACCAATTCTAGACTGCCGGTCGGCGTGGACTGGTTCATGTGTGTATTAGCTCTTCTGGAATGGCAATTGGATGGATGTGAAAAAGAAAAGAAGAAGAGAAAGAGAAAAGAATGAAAAAGAAAGGGGGTGGAGAGAAAAAGAGGGGGGGGGATAGGGAGAGGTAGGATGTCGTTCAATAGCTCTCCGTAATACACGCTGGGCTCCTGTTTGGAATGCGTTCACACGGGATGGCTGTCATTGACCAACTCGGGGTAATGGTACTGGAATATTGAAGCTACGGCACGGGCAGGGCATATAAAGTGAAGTGCAGACTGATTAAGTCTTTTCGAGTCAATGTGAGATCAAAGCTTCAATCAGATTCAGGTGAAGATCTACTCGATCCTTCACTCATGGACTGCATAGAATCGCATGGCTCATTCAGAGACTAGCAAACGTGATAACCAGGACGCGCAACCC
>NW_020851873.1:208-543 GCF_000972845.2 Larimichthys crocea | reverse complement strand
GTCATCAGGTGACAGCTTTTGCCCGTAGGTGTCCTGGTAAGCATGAATCACCCTCTGTTTGAAAATGGTGTTCCCTTTAACCAATCTATGACAAGCACAAAGGTCTAATAACAAAGCACCACTCAGGTTTCATAGTCACATGAGGGAAATCATCTAATTTTTGGGGGGGAGCAATGGCAACAACCCAACACCTCTCACCATGGACAACTCTAGAAAAGGAGTGAGTCCTACTCCTCTCCACGATTTTGCTTCTCAACCTAGTACCATGCATACAGGTGAATCCAACTTTATCTAGTTGGCACTGCTCCAGCTCCCGCACTCTGGTTCATTCCTTA
>NW_020851873.1:0-198 GCF_000972845.2 Larimichthys crocea | reverse complement strand
GGTCGACCGATATATCGGCCGGCCGATATATCGGGCCGATATTAGCGTTGCCGATACGGCCGATACGCATCCAGCGTCATTTACAGACAGGCGTTCAAGGGCAGCTCTGTGAAGACCCACTATGCACGCCGCAAATGAAGTCGGTGTTGTTATCAGTCACTGTCAATTCGGCATTTGAAGGAGTTAAACCGGCGAACA
>NW_020851872.1:0-858 GCF_000972845.2 Larimichthys crocea | reverse complement strand
CTGACTATAGTTTCATATTGTTTAAAAATGTGATCAGGCTTACTAAGTGGCAACATCATGGATATATAGTTGAATTGTGGTGCTATTACCATTTTAATAACATTTATCTTACCCCAGAGGCTCAAATTCAACTTTCCCCATTTTCCCAAGCTTGTTTTAATGTTTTGTAGAAGAGGCTCAAAATTCAGTGCTGTCATCTCACCTATCTCAGAGGTTAATTTAATACCCAAGTAAACCATGCCTTTTGGAATCCATCTGAAATTATACTGTGTTAGCATTTGTGGGTGACAATGCTTAGATATTGGCATCGCCTCTGATTTGGTCCAGTTAATTTGGTAACCAGACAGTTTAGAATACTTATCAATGGTGTTCATTAACGCAGGTAATGATTTGTGAGGGTCACTGGTAAGGAAAAGAATATCATCGGCGTAAAGCATTAACTTATGCTCAATCCCCCCACCATCTACGCCCTTAATGGCAGGATTCGCTCTTATAGCCACCGCCAGGGGTTCCAGCGCTATCGTGAACAAGAGAGGCGACAGGGGGCATCCCTGTCGCGTTCCTCTAGAAAGATCAAAAAGAGGTGAAATAAGGCCGTTTGTCAAAACCGATGCTTTAGGTTTACTGTATATTATTTTTATCCATTTCGCAAAACCAGAGCCAAAACCAAACCTCGACAGGGCCGAATGTAAGAAATCCCACTCGACCCTGTCAAAGGCCTTCTCAGCATCAAGCGAGACAGTAGCCACCGGCATTGTACTATAGGCATTTAGCCATATTAAGTGCATAAGTCTTCTCAGATTGTCGGTAGAAGACCTACCCTTTATAAAGCCTACTTGATCTGTATGTATGATGTGT
>NW_020851871.1:0-642 GCF_000972845.2 Larimichthys crocea | reverse complement strand
AAGGTTAAGAACCACTGATCTACAGACACTGCAGGTCATCTACTGTAGCCCAGAACAGACAAACTTTGTTTCCATAGTTCCTCCTTCACGCTTATAGGCGAGGGTAAAACGAGGAGGTTGCAATCAGTCACTAAGCTGCTAGATCCTGCAAAATCCCACATGCCGATCCTTTAAGCTGCACGTGAATGATTTAAAACAGCTCGCGTCATAACGTCTTATTTAGAATTTTAACTTTTGGCTTAACGATTTTGTAAAATGAATAAAACTTAATGTGAAATATTAAACATCCTTTTTAATCGAACTACTATTTCGGAGTCAGGCTTGCCGGTTCGCTCAGAGTTTGACAGCAGAGTTTTGTGCCGGTAGGTTGTGTTGGCATTGCAGCTAAAACAACTCAATACTCCGCTAGGAAGATTTTCACACTCCAATAGCTGCCTCGGGTCTTCATGTAAGTCTCTGAGGACTGTCATCTCCCATCTCAGTTATGGATCACTTTGCTCTATCAAGATGTTTTTTGGCATCTGACTTAATGTCACACCATTCCTTTGATGTTTTTTGGCATCTGACTTAATGTCACACCATTCCTTTTTTTATTTTATTTTTTATTTCTGTCACCGTACAGCTCTGCAGTGACACGGTGTC
>NW_020851870.1:158-702 GCF_000972845.2 Larimichthys crocea | reverse complement strand
TTACAAGGAATTTGACTATGCGCAGAATAAACATGAAGTAAAATATATATGAAAAATACAGGAAGATAAAAAAACAAGTATTAAACTATAAACAATATAAATATATATACACACAATAAATAATAAAAACGAAGAAGCTGAGGAGCAGATGGGTCTAAGTTGAGCAACATAAAGTATTATGGTGGAGGTTTATTTTAGTGTTTAATCCAAAATAAACTAAAAATAAAAATCTGTCCTGTAGTTACATCTCTGTCCAGCAGGGGCGGTGACGTCACTCACCAGCTACAATAAAAGCTGAAGCGAAGAAGAAGCAGCGGTAAAGTCACCTCTGTTAGCCGTTAGCTGTTAGCCTGCTGTGATTAACGATGGCGCCTCCGGTGGCTGTGTCTCCCCTCATCAAGGTTTGTGTCTCCTCATCAAGGTTTGTGTCTCCTCATCAAGGTTTGTGTCTCCTCATCAAGGTTTGTGTCTCCTCATCAAGGTTTGTGTCTCCTCATCAAGGTTTGTGTCGGGCGACAGTTTCTTTGTTTGACGGTGAAGTGAC
>NW_020851870.1:0-148 GCF_000972845.2 Larimichthys crocea | reverse complement strand
TGTGTCTCCTCATCAAGGTTTGTGTCTCCTCATCAAGGTTTGTGTCGGGCGACAGTTTCTTTGTTTGACGGTGAAGTGACGCGGTTTGTTTTCAGAGCGCGAGCTCCTGCTAACCGTTAGCTCGGAGGCTAACAGCTGAGGCTAGTAG
>NW_020851869.1:0-645 GCF_000972845.2 Larimichthys crocea | reverse complement strand
ACGCCCCTGATCTGTAGGAACTGGTCGGATGTTCCACCAACGGGGAACAACAGACAGAAAAGTTTGGACTGTCCTGAGCGTACGGGTGGACAATAACGTACAGACAATAAACAAAGAGCAACGGACAAAAACAGTCAGTCAGTCAGTCAGTAGAGTCGAGCTTTTTGTCCTGAGAATGTTTGTCTAATCATTATATTTTGTTATATCATTTTGTTTGTTGATGTTGTTGTCTGGTTGTTGATGTTGTTGTCTGGTTGTTGACATCGTCTGGTTGTTGTCTGTCTGGTTGTTGATGTTGTTGTCTGGTTGTTGACGTCCTCTGGTTGTTGATGTTGTTGTGTGGTTGTTGTCTGTCTGGTTGTTGATGTTGTTGTGTGGTTGTTGTCTGTCTGGTTGTTGATGTTGTTGTCTGGTTGTTGTCTGTCTGGTTGTTGATGTTGTTGTGTGGTTGTTCTCTGTCTGGTTGTTGACGTTGTCTGTCTGGTTGTTGTCGTTGTCTGTCTGGTTGTTGTCGTTGTCTGTCTGGTTGTTGACGTTGTCTGTCTGGTTGTTGTCGTTGTCTGTCTGGTTGTTCTCTGTCTGGTTGTTGATGTTGTTGTGTGGTTGTTGTCTGTCTGGTGGTTGACGTTGTCTGGTTGTTGATGT
>NW_020851868.1:0-650 GCF_000972845.2 Larimichthys crocea | reverse complement strand
TGAAACACATGCTAATGCTAACATGCTAATGTTAACATGTTAATGCTAATTAACATTAGCCACTAGGAATTAAACACATGTTAATTACTAACATGCTAATGATAACATGTTAATGTTAACATGCTAATTCTATCATGTTAATGATAACTCCTAGCGCATCAGTGTTAACATGCTAATGATAACAAATGCTAATGATAACATGCTAATGCTAAATGCTAGCGCAGCACCGTTAAAATGCTAATAGTAACATGCTAATGATAAATGCTAGCGCAGGACCGTTAAAATGCTAATGGTAACATGCTAATGATAAATGCTAGCGCAGCACCGTTAACATGCTAATCTTAACATGCTAATGCTAAATGCTAGCGTAGCACCGTTAACATGCTAATGCTAACATGCTAATGATAACTCCTAGCGCAGCACCGTTAACATGCTAATGTTAACATGCTAATGCTAAATGCTAGCGCAGCACCGTTAACATGCTAATGCTAACATGATAATGGTAACTGCTAGCTCATCAGTGTTAACATGCTAATGCTAAATGCTAGCGCATCGTTAACATGCTAATGTTAACATGTTAATGATAACATGCTAATTCTAACATGTTAATGTTAACATGCTAATTCTAACATGCTAATGCTAATTGCTAG
>NW_020851867.1:0-505 GCF_000972845.2 Larimichthys crocea | reverse complement strand
TCATTGTCCCATTGACTCTCTGTAATGCACCAGTTCCATTGGCAGCAAAACAGGCCCACAGCATAATACTACCACCACCGTGCTTGATGGTAGGCATGGTGTTCTTGGGGTTAAAGGCCTCACCTTTTCTCCTCCAAACATAATCAAATCAATTTTATTTATATAGCCCAAAGTCACAAAGTACATTTGCCTCACAGGGCTTTACAATCAGGGAGTGACACCCTCTGTCCTTAGACCCTCGGTTCGAGTGAGGAAAAACTTGCTGAGCATTGTGGCCAAACAGCTCCATTTTTGTTTCATCTGACCACAGAACTTTCCTCCAGAAGGTCTTATCTTTGTCCATGTGATCAGCAGCAAACTTTAGTCGAGCCTTAAGGTGCCGCTTTTTGAGCAAGGGCTTCCTTCTTGCACGGCAGCCTCTCAGTCCATGGCGATGCAAAACACGCTTGACTGTGGACACTGACACCTGTGTTCCAGCTTGTCTAATTCTTGGCAGATCTGCTTT
>NW_020851866.1:0-605 GCF_000972845.2 Larimichthys crocea | reverse complement strand
GTGATGAATCGCTGCAGGATTGTGAGGCAGTGAAACAATCGGACAATAACGTTTTCTCTGATTAACGACTTCATCGAGGTCGGCGCTTGCTCGCTCGCTCTCATTCACTGTCTCTGTCGCTCAACACAAACCAAATTAAACTTCTTTGTGTTTCGATTTTGCAGCGTAAATTTCAGCCAGACTCAGATTTAGAAGCTGCTTCAAGAAACAAACAAACAAACACAGGCCGAGTATCAGAGACATTTCAGGCTGTCTGTGGAGGTTCGACCGAGTCTGAGCCTCTGCTCACCTTTGGGTTGAGTTTCTCTAAAAGTTGAGACACAGCAAACTAAACTCTGATACTCGTTTGTTTCATGAAGCAGCTTCTAAATCTGAGTCTGACTGAAAAATACGCTGCAAGACCGAAACACGAAGTTTAATTTGGTTTGTGTTGAGCGACAGAGACAGTGAACGAGAGCGAGCGAGCGCCGGCCTCGATGAAGTCGTTTTAAAAGTTATGTCCTGATTGTTTCACAGCGGTTACGTGCTGCAGGATTCGCAGACTTACCTTGAAGGTGTTTCCAGATTTTGTTCACGTTGTCGCGGCAGCAGCGATCACTAACTCT
>NW_020851865.1:0-517 GCF_000972845.2 Larimichthys crocea | reverse complement strand
TTTTCTCTCCTATATTGTTTTATAGATTATGTTGGACCTCATCTTCAAGAAGGCTTTTCTAGATTCTGGCCTATACGTGGATGAGGTGCTGAAGAAGGTTGTAACTGGCTACGTGTCTAGGTTTAATCAAGGACCGGTCTGACCCTATGAGTGTCTGGGGATATCTTTTTCTCTCCTCGCTTTTTGGACTTGTTTTGTTGCCTCTTCATGCTAAGAGTCTGACTCTAGTTTAAATATATCCTTTTGCAAAGCAATGTTTTCTCCGGCAGCCACCTCTCTCCCACATAAACTCAGGCAACGTGACGACGTCACTCCTGTATGCGCTGTTGGTACGTAGGGCGGAAGAGGGGGGCGGAATGAATACTTAAGTACATTTTGCTAATAATCCCTTAGTTCTTGAACTTATAGTAATTTTGAATGTAAGACTTTTACTTGAAACATTCTGACAGAGGGGTATTGCTATTTTTACTTAAGTAAAATACATTTAGTGGTGTCACGACCTCTGCAGACTATGTCT
>NW_020851864.1:0-546 GCF_000972845.2 Larimichthys crocea | reverse complement strand
TCCCTCACAGTTTGACACTGTGGAACAAGTGCAGGGGTTAGGGACATAATTTGGGGGGGACACAGGAGACATGTCCCCTGCACTTGTTCAAAAGGCCGTGTTGGTCCCCCTCCCTCATCTTGCTGATTGTGTCTCACTGTGCCTCTCGTCTCGTCTCTTCTTGTCTTTCTGTGGTGAAGTCTCTCAAATCCTAAATTATGGAACTGATCAGCTGGTCCCTCAACGCTATTGATACTATTTTTTTCATGAAGGAACCGACATGTCCTGACGGGACTTTTGCTGCTGGGTACACGATGGACTCATGGAGCAAGTGGAACGTCGTCTGCCTGTGGAGCTCTGTCCCTAGAAGACATCGAGGATGTCCACATATTTGGATCTTTGATAGCAGGTGTCCTAATGATTGTCATGGGGATGGCCCTGATCTATCTGAAAATTGGGAAGCTGGCAGCCAATAAAGAATCCCCGAAGCTGTCGGCTGTCATCACACACCATGGCGGAGCCGTTGCTGACCAGGTGAAGGAACTACAGCAGAAGGTGACACAGATT
>NW_020851863.1:0-676 GCF_000972845.2 Larimichthys crocea | reverse complement strand
TAGCTTGTAGCCACTTCCTGCTGGTAACTGACAACCAACATGTGCTACTGCCCCCACTGACCTGGAGGGGGAACAACACTGTCTGAAAACAACAAAAACAGTTGAACAGCAACACAAAGTAAAGACTGTAACTTGATGAAGCACATTAAACACACCTCAGTCTATTTCTATCATCACCAAACGGTGAACTGCTCAGACACACCTCAGGACCTCGTTGGGGACGTTCTGCTCGGAGGCAGGAAAGCTGACACACAGCGTGGAGCCAGCACCTACGAGCCGTGGTTGGTCATCAGAAGCTTCTCCACCAGCAGGTAACTGAAACACTCCTCTGTAGGGTCGCTGGTCAAAGAGCTGAGAGGAAACATGAGCAGAGAAACAACAGTGAAGAATGATGAGATGATTTAATGAACCTACAAAAAAAGAAAACCCTTTTCTGTCTGTTCCAAAGTGTTACATGTGATATCTTTAAAACAAGGAGTGTTATAACAACTAGGATTATACTGGGGATCAGATGTTTTAACTCATATAGTGTGTGTGATTCCTGTTTTTTGCAGGTCTCATACACTTCCCTTATTTGGCCTGTGTTTTACTGAGGATGGCAGGGAGAGATAATCATAAATCAGTAGTACAAGGATGTGAGAGACAAGGACTGGAGAGACAAGGACAGGAGAGACAA
>NW_020851862.1:2658-5360 GCF_000972845.2 Larimichthys crocea | reverse complement strand
GAAACAAGTATTAAGAAAAAAAAGGAAAAAAAAACGAACCTAAATTTTCGATGGTCACAGTTTCTCCAGTTGTGTCGGTAGATGGAGCACAGGAGGGTGTTACGCTTGCTGAAGAAACTGCAAAAAATATGAATATCCATTTAGAACTCGCTCAATGAATAATGAATGCAACTACTGATGAAAAAACAAACAAAAAACAAACCCGTGGCTGAATCTCGCTTTCGAGAGCTTGCATTTGAATAAAGACACTGAACCAGGTACTGTACAGTTTTGCACCTTGATACTTCTTTCTTGCTATACCTCAGAGTCTTTTATAGTCTTAGACTTTGTAATTAGTAATTAGTATGCTTTTTAGATAATGTTATTTACCTTGCACTCATCCAGGAACGCATCAACCAGGAATATGGCATCGTCGGGGGCAAGGTGATTCATGCTTCTTTTCCCTCTTCTTCTTCTTCTTCTTCTTTTTCCTCTTCTTCTTCTTCTTCTTCTTCTTCTCCCTCTTCTTCTTCTTCTTCTTCTTCTTTTCCTTCTTCTTCTTCTTCTTCTTTTCCTTCTTCTTCTTCTTCTTCTTCTTTTTCCTCTTCTTTTCCCTCTTCTTCTTCTTCTTCTTCTTCTTCTTGACGCATCAAAACCCATCAATGATATCGCACCACACAGGAAGTTAAATGCACAGAGGATCTGGTAAATTTCAAAATTAAACACAGCAGACAAGCATCTGATCGCAACTAGTCACTTTGTCAACATTAGTTTCTCCTGCTGCCACGGAATAATGTGTTGAACAGCAAATCAACCTCAGACGCAACGCATGTAGTGGGCGAGGGTTAGATCCGTCAGACGGAGCGAAATGGTGGAAATGTGGAGTCTGGGGCCACAGCTATGCTAGGCGATAGCAGCGCCCATAGCAACCAAAACGTTTCATTTTTACATTATTCTGGCGAGGTCTGAAAAATCGTAACAACGAGCAAGCTAGTGATTATGTACATTCACTGAGTGAATATTATGCAAATAAAATATATATTTCTCGCTAGAAACTAACTCAAAATATTGATTTTTTTTCACTAAAAATGAGAGAAATGTCCATCATGTTTTTTGTTCTCATGGCCGGAATCTTGAAGGTCACGTGACTTGGACGCAAAACCATAGGAAAAGAATAAGCAGAAAAAATGTAACAATCACACAATTCATGGGCCATTTTTGTAACCCCTCTACGTTTTTGCACTTTGGACCAACGTAGCCAGGGTACGTTTTTATATGAGACTGGGAGAACAAAAAACATGGCGGACATTTCTCTCATTTTTAGTGAAAAAATTGATACTTTGAGTTAGTTTCTGCATAAAATTGCGTTTTGATTACATTTCTAGCGAGAAATATATATTTTATTTTCATAATATTTAAAGTAGAGATACTGTGTTTAAAGCAATTGAGAAGCTATTGAGCTCAAATGCTAATATTTACATATAAAAATTAATAAAAACTCCAGGCAAGGACCAATCACTGAAAAGGATTACTTATATGTGAATATTCTCAGAGAGATGTCCTAATAAATTGTGAAACTCTTAAGATAAGTTCACATTCAACACAATAAGGAATAGAGAGAATAAAGTCTTTTTAATGAAGAATGTTTGAAATAATCCATTATATTCATATAGTAAATTAAAGATGAGCAGTTTCCTATTTGTTCCGTCCATTTATTTATGACAAATTTGAAACTGGTGCGTGGTTTACCGACTTATGTCTTATACATATATAAAGCAAAAACATTTATGTGATCACAGCCATGGATTCTAAAAGAAAACCACGTGGAGAGAGGAAGAAACACTGCAACACGTGGAATTGGTTGAAGAAAGAAAACATATTACACAATTTCTTTGGACATCTCTCTGAGAATATTCATATATAAGAAATCCTTTCAGTGATTGGTCCTGGCCTGGAGTTTTCTAAATACATCATCCAGGATTCCCTTTGCTCAACAGCAAAATGTCGGAAATAAACTCTGAGACTGGCACTTAGGATTTAGTACACTTCACTTAAAGTGAGACTGTGATGCTTGATCACTAACTTCTAAGCACAGCTCTGAGCCAAGAATTTTTTTTTTTAACTCTTAAGTCAACAAGCATTTCTCAGCAGCATTCTTAAGAGTATTTCTGAGAAGCTTGATAAATGTGTGCCCTGGATAACAAGTTGGACTGGTCCCTTATTTAATTTCCCCTGCCTCCCTTCACTATGACAGAAGTTTTAGTGAGTTAAAAGCAAACCTGCAGAGGCACAGAGACGCTCTACAAAAAGTGGCAGAGCTGCCTCTTGTTCTTGAAGAAGCTCAGATCTCTAAACGTAGTATGATGTTTTATCAGTCTGTGGTGGCAAGTGTTTTATTTTATGCTGCAGTCTTCTGGGGAGGAAGTGTTGGAGAAAAAAAGCAGGCAAGGAGGCTGGATAAGCTTGTTAAGAACGCTGGCTCTGTGATCGGAGTAGGGATGGACCCTCCCGAGGAAGTGGTGGAGATATACACACTCTCTCGTCATTGCATGGCAGAGATATATACAAGATCTTTCTCACCCACAGCCATCAGACTGTGTGACTCTTTGATAAATAGATTAGCTCACTGACTTAACTGAATTTCCCTTTGGGGAAAATAAAGTTCCTCTTATCTTATCTTATCTTATCTTATCTTATCTTATCTTATCTTTTCTTATCTTATA
>NW_020851862.1:0-2648 GCF_000972845.2 Larimichthys crocea | reverse complement strand
CTGAGAATATTCATAGATAAGAAATCCTTTTCCATTACTGGTCCTTGCCTGGAGTTTGTATTCATTTTTATATGTAAATATTAGAATTTTAGCTCTACAGCTTTCAGGTCATGTGATCAAATTGACTCAAAATCAGTGTTGGATCATGTTACTCCACTGGCTGCATGAGAGACACCTCTTGTTTTTACATTTGTTCATAATGTTTTATTAATTTTCAATAGCTTCTCAATAGCTTTAAACACAGTATCTCTGCTTTAAATATCCCACATTTCTATTTAGAAAACAGGAAGTAGGTACACGCTGCAGCCGTCTTCTATCTCCGTGTGTTTACTGTAAAGTCTGCAATACGGGTGCACTTGAAATGTTGGAGTGGACTTAAAACTAACTTCACTGCGGTAGTTTTAGCTAGGTGTAAGCCTACCTAACAATCTGCTGAAGTTTTTTTTTGTTTGTTTTTTTACTACTGTATGCTTTACAAAAAAAAACGCCCAGTAATTAAAAATATGTAATCATCATAATGAAAACTAATAATAATAGATAATAAAGTCGACATGGAGGTGATGATGAAACAGAGGTGATGTTCTATTGGTTGTGTGCTGACTAAAGAAATAGTAAGTAAGACATCTGGTGTGTATATATGCTTTTGGCTTGCGAGTTGGGTTTTTTTACTTTTGCGCAATCTGCACTGAATGGGCCAGGTGCGACACACGTACACACACACACACACACACACACACACACACACACACACACACACACACACACACAGTGTGTGTGTGTATTCGCGGCCAGATGACGTTGCCATTTGTTCGCGGAAGTGGCTTCTGTCGTGGCCGCGGAGGGGGGAAGGCAGGGGGAGGAGGAAGGGAAGGAAAGGGAGAGGAAAGAAGAAGTTTAGACACATCTCTCATGAAGTTCAACTAAACTGTGACGAGCCCGGCGGACAAAACCATCGAGCTTTTGTCCTGTTAGAATAAAACATAAGCTCAAGTTTGTGCAGCAGCAGCTTGGTGGGCAGGAGGGGCAACTCGAGGGAAAGGGAGGAAGAGAGCTGGTAAGTTGCTCGTTAAAGTTGACCACACTTTTTTTTTTTTTTTAGGGGGGCATGGTTTGTGCTGTGTGTTGCGTGCTGTGCGTCAGTTGTTGTACATATCAGACAAAAAAAAAAAAAAACATGAGGAAATAGTCCACTTACTATCTTTGTGGTGCCCACAGGGAAGCATTGTTCTGCCTTTGTAAAGTCGTATGCTGGTGTTATATTAAGACAACACAATGTCGTCAAGCCTTGTCGTGCTACTGTACAAAAAAAAAGCTCACACACACACACACACACACACACACACACACACACACACACACACACACACACACACACACACACGAGCTAAATGTTGAACTTGTGTTCGTCAGACGAACTTTTTTTTTTTCACGTTTTGTTATTTGAGCCCTAAAGTCTCAGCAGCTGCCTGTTGAGCAACATTGTGGACTCACAGTCACTGTTGATAAAGCTCTGTAGTTAGTTTAAAATAGGCAATGATGAGAAGTCAACTGAGTGGCCCCAAGCCTGCGCCTCTTCCAGTAAATGAATAAAGAATAGGTCATTAAAATGCCTTTTGGTTGTCTGTGAGACAGTTATATTCTCAGATTGCGTTAAGAGCTGTAATAATAAGGTGATTAATCGCCTTACTGATTCAGATGAATCAGTAGACAGGAAAAGAAACTGTTTTGGCAGTCACTGGTTTCTGCTTTTCTTTGTTTTACACGAATGTGGCTGCGGGTCAGACAAAACATTTGATTTGAACACGACACGACTTTTTTAGGGAAACTGATTGTTCACTATTCAGACTTTTTTTTTATAATCAAAAAGATAACCAAGAAAACGACTGGCAGATCATTTGATAGGTACAGTAACCACAAGTTGCAGCCCTGGTAGTGTCAGAGTCGACCTAAATTAACTTCAGGTTAGTTAGATAAGCCACACACACACACACACACATGCCAGCTACACAGTAAAGTTACAGTTATGCATCACTATTTGTTTCCTCTGAGGGCCGTATCCATGGAGACACATCAGCAAAACACTCCTCTGATGTGTTTGAAACAGAGGTCACTGTGACAGAGTTAAAGTTCACCACGAGTGAGTGAAGGACAGACAGACGATTATGGAAACAGACTCAAGGGTACGTGGGATGATTGAGGCGATTGATTGCTCTTATCGGGGTCAGCCACACGGCTCAGACCAGCAACACCTGACATGATATTATATGGTGGAAGTTATCTCCGGTGATGCAACGGACAGGAAGAGAAGTTCCAATCAAAAACCGATCCGAGAAATGGAAGATTCAGACACATGTCAGGAACTAGACAACAAGACACACACACGCACGCCATGCATGTGCCGCACACCGCAACACACCCACGTAACAACCACAAATGTAAGGACAAGACTCAATACACAAGCTGTCAGTCACCTCTGCCCGCTCTATCACGCATTGCCACCATCTAAAAATCCCTTGATGAAACGGAATCGCGTGTCCCACGCTGCGTCAAACGGTAAATCACCGCAGTGAAAGCTTCGCTGCCTGATTGATGGCACAGTGGTGCCACTTGGCCGAGTGCTACCAGCCTCAATGTTGACAAGTGGACAG
>NW_020851861.1:0-513 GCF_000972845.2 Larimichthys crocea | reverse complement strand
GGCCCGGGGGTTGGGGACCACTGCCTCAAAGGATTTAGGTAGGTAGGTAGGTACATACCCAATCCCTGAAAAATACCTTCTTAAAGTTAGAATCTTTAAGATTTTCATTTATGGTCAATGCTTGTTTTAGTGATAGCTACAAATACAATTTACAATTATTAATTACCTCTCTGTAAAGCTGTTTTCATTGTTAGTGGCAGGGTCCGCCATTCTCACACTCTTTTGAATTAGAGATGTTCTGACACCATTTTTTCTCCCCCGATACCGATTCCGATACTTGTGCTGTGGTTAACGGCCGATACCAAGTACCATTCCGATACCAGTGTGTTATAAAAAAAATATCATACTACGCCTGCATGACTGTGATATGATTATCATTGTGGTAAGGCCCGGCTGAGGTAACCCCTTTGTAAAACATGAATAAATACAGCAAATTCAAGCCATTTATTTTTAAATAGAACAGTATAAAAAACAGTAGTGCAAATTATAAAAAAAGCCACATCTTTGCATATG
>NW_020851860.1:0-696 GCF_000972845.2 Larimichthys crocea | reverse complement strand
CACTCAAAGCGCTCTACACTACATGTCTCATTCACCCATTCACACACATTCATATGTGATGGCATTGGCTACCATGCAAGGTGCCAACTGCTCATCAGTTTTCGGATCTAACCATTCATACACATTCACACACCGATGGCACAGCCTTCGGGAGCAATTTGGGGTTCAGTGTCTTGCCCAAGGACACTTCAACATGCAGACCGCAGGAGCCGGGGATCGAACCGCCGATCATCTGATTAGTGGACGACCCGCTCTGGCTGTGAGCCACAGCCACAGCTCAGTTGTGGGTTCTGGAGCTCACCACGGGGTCTGTGGGATGGAATATGTTGAAGAGGCGTTTGCAGATAGATGTTGGGAGGATGTGGTCCTGCACACCGTTGTTCCCAGGCCGGATCCCTCGCAATGCCAAGAAAACAGCCAGAGGAGAGCCCATGCAGAAGAAGTTTTCTACCTACAACACAGAGAAGAGCTTAATACAACATGACTGTCATTGCACATCATGCACACTCACTAAACTTTATTTCAATAAGCATTTTTTAAATTTCCCTGACACTAACCATTCCAGCTGACTTTTCTCCAATGCTCCCAGTGTGACATACACCTTATATACTGTACATCATACACAGGTCTTGAAATATGTAAACTACTTAGAGCAGTTTGTGTATACTATAGTAAAATCAAATCAAATCAATTTTA
>NW_020851859.1:0-565 GCF_000972845.2 Larimichthys crocea | reverse complement strand
GGAACTCAACAGAAACTTGGTTGCCGGGCAGTTTGTTTGTCATATGATAAAAACTGATTGCTAAGTCCAGGAACTGGTTGCCAATTTCTCAAAATGTCCAGCCCTGTGCAGTATCAAGTATTTTGGGGAGCTGAAAATCTGAGTAAATCAGCTTCTGCTGCACCGATTATGATGTTGATTTAATCTCCAATCACCAAATAATTAGAAATGTAATCCTAAATTGCTGGAGTAGTTTCATGCAGTGAGCACCAAACAACAAACACGTTTGAATTTGTATTTGTATTTGTAGCTGAATCATCTGCACGTCTTCACCTTTTGATTATCATTTTGAATCTTGGAGTCAGTCATTGCGACAGAAAGATTCACTGAAGTGAAGACTGTGCCCGAGGTTTAAAGAAAAAAACATCAGAGTCGAGTTCAAAAGCAGCTTTAAAGCGTTTGGTTCTGGTGATGTGGTCGGGACGAGTCATGACAGACAAACCACAGTCATCAGCATTATTTAAGCATCAATTATGCTGCACAGATCGTCCTGGGTCGAGTCTAATGGATCCACTTCAGCTGTTTT
>NW_020851858.1:0-2301 GCF_000972845.2 Larimichthys crocea | reverse complement strand
ACACACAGAGTAGATGAAGAGGTGGCGGGCCTGGGAAAAGAGAGGAGAAAAAAAAGAAAGAAAGGAAAGGGAAGAAGAGAGGAAAAAGAGAAAAGGGAAAAGGGGGAGAGAGAGGAAGGAGGAGAAGAAGGAAGGAAAGAAACGGGGAAGGGAAAAATAAGAGAAAAAGGAGAAGCAAAGGGAATAAAGGGAGAAGGAGAGGAGGAGGAAAAAGGAGGAAGGGGCGAAAACAAGCACAGAGAGAAGACGAGGTACATAGCAATGAACAGAGGAAGGAGCACAAAGAAAAAAAAAACGCGTGTATGTGCCAGTAAGAACCATAACGGGAAGGGGCGGAAAATACCAAGAGGGTCACAGGCACAACACAGAAGACACCAGACGCAAGTAAAAAGCTAACAAAAGTGGGGTTACATCAGAGCTTTATGCATGTCAAGCTTGGGGGGGACGAGCAGTGGCCTGAGTAACCCGGAGCTACGCGACGATATTAGCTGAGGGCTAGGGGTTAGCGCACGGACGGAGCAGAACCGTGTGCGGTAGCAGTAGCTGTGTACATGACATGAGCACGCAGACGGATCTCCTCACAACGGCGATGCGTCACCCAGCGAATCCAGCCAACTGCACTCCTGCAGGTCGTGGGCGTCCGGGGAGATCCGCCGTTTAGTGTTTAATCTTGGGTTTGCCAGGTAATCCACTTTTCGGTGGGTACTCCTCCTGACATGAAACCGTGGGAAGAATGCTTCCTCTTGCTCCTTCCTAGAGCAGGGTGTCAACTGGTTACCACGAAAGCGGGGCCGTGGGGGCTGCAGGTTTTCCGTCACACAAACGCAAGCACACGCCGACTTGACGCAGTTAATCAACTGAGCTTCCTCTTCAAGAGTATGTTGGTCAAACGGTGGCTCTTGGTTTGGTTGGGAACGAAAACCTGCAGCCACACGGCACCTTTGTGGACCATTGTTGACCCCCTGTCTAGAGGCCTTCGCGAAAAGGAACCCTCGCATCGGTGAGGATTTACACTGAATCGTCTGCTCCTCCAACTGCGGTGTCTGGTGTGTGTGTGGTGTGTTGTGTCTGCATGTCTGTCTGCCTTGGGGTGTTCCGGTCTCTCGACTATTGTTTTGTGGGTTGTGGAGAGATGCATGACGTGGAGGTTGCCAAGCAACCAAGGTTAGCTTCAGGTCGAATAAGTAGTCACGCGGTGCTGCAGCACCTGTCTGTCCCCCTAAAGCACAGTAGGTCTTGGAATGATCCCCCTCGAAGGTACCAAAAAAACTATGAGGTTGCATCAAACCAAAATCTAGAAATGACCAGAAGAATGCTACGTCCCTTGGTGTATAAGGATTGCCAATTTTCAGGCTGAAATAGAGTAACTTTGGGGCCGTAGATCAGAGAAAGCACAAGTAGCCGTCCCTGCTACCTTTCAAGAATTCTAATCCTCAAAGTAAACATTTGAGTATATGAGCTTGGGTGGGGCGTAGTCGATCATCCCCTAGTATGAGCCAAAACCTACTATGTCTGACAGCTTGGCATCGAATGTCAGGTGTATAGCACAAATTTGTTGCTAGTTTCTAGGTATAATCGTAGGGGGGGGCATGTTGAGTCCACGTAGTAATCCTTTTATATTGGTCACTGATTTTTTCATCTCCTCGCCACTCAAAAGCGACTGACGAGTCGACTCAGCGCCCGAGCCGCTGGAAAGTTCGCGCCAATACACACCCAGTAATTTGTTGGCTTCGTTTGTTCGGATTTTTGCAAAACCGTGGGGGCCGAAACTCGAAAAGACTAGCCAGTCAATTCCCTCCCGCCGCCCGGTCCCGTTGGATCCCGTTTTGGTGGTAGTTGCGACAAAAAACTCTGCGGAGGGGAAACGAACCGGAAAAAAAGCACTAAGAAGAAACGGAAGAACTGATAATAAGAATAAGCCCTCCGAGAGGTTTTAAAGAGTGTGCTCGGGCACACTCAATTAACATAGACCCATATACCTACATGTACTTAATTGGGTTAAGTGAAAAAAAAAAATGTACATGACCTCACGTGACTCCGGTTGATTGACGGGCGAACCGACGGTGTTGGCAAAGGTATAGTCGTTAATGATATTGAGTCTTCATCATGGACCAAAGTAAAAAACAAAAAAGCATCAGGGGCCCAGTTCAGAAAATGAAGAAAAGAAGAAGAGGAGAAACGGGCCAAAGATAAAGGTATGCAGATTTCTGCGAGTGACATAAGGGACATCAGCTATAGGCTGTTTGTTAGCCTCTTGCCAATATGTTGCTATTAGACACAGAAGATGACTGTATTTGGTTT
>NW_020851857.1:0-641 GCF_000972845.2 Larimichthys crocea | reverse complement strand
CCAGCATATATCCCAAAATCTTCGCACTGTCATGGTTTTAAGTTTTTTTTGTGTTGTACCTGTTTTATTTTGAAATTTTCACCTCTGTGTGTCTGACTTTACTTCTTACTTCAAGCAGCAATCTCCGATTGTGAAGTGAAACCAATGTAGAAGTAGCAAAAACTGCAGTTCTTCAAACGTCCACTTGAGTCAGTCTCCATAAGTCCCCATGTTCGAACTTTACAGCAGAAATAAACATGTTTACAGCCTGGTTCAAAAATCAGTTTTGGTCTCTGTAGCTCATTTCCCCGTTCATGACAACTGTACTGAGGGTGAATTTATATACAACTCACCTGTTCAGGTTATATTAAGACTTAAAGTTATACACAAACAACAGCATGGTCGCTTTGATTGACAGTTGCAGTTACAGATGTCTTGTTTGGGCACCCAAGCATCATTCGGCCCGCTTCAGGTCCACCACCTATTTGCAGATTTTTCGATTTGTTGAGGGGCGGAAGAAGCATTACTGAGATGGCGGCAGACTTTGAGCTTCAAAACAGCTCCTCAGAAACCGGCGGGTGACATCACACGCACGCTGTCCATCCTTTATACTGTCAGTGGTTCCATCTTTAGTTTCACCTGTGTCTTGTTGTCCTGTCTTC
>NW_020851856.1:0-678 GCF_000972845.2 Larimichthys crocea | reverse complement strand
AGTTTTATTTATAATAAACTTACTAAAAGGAGACAGTAAAACAGGGGCTGTGCTGTTGGGTGTAAATCAAGTACCGGAGGGTTAAATCAAATCACATGTCGCCAAATTTGCAGGAGCATGGGTCTAAAAATGCTGCAAAATAATCTAATATATCCAACACACTGAATGCTGCAGCAGACACATGAAACACATGAAAAACAGGAAGTGCAGACAGGAATGGGGATGTTAGGAGCGGACAGAAACTGTCTTGAGTTTGTCACGTTGAAGTTGTTTCCTTATTTCTGCAACACACACTTTATTTGATCATTCTGATTCGATCTCAAACAGACTAATTTGAGACTGACCGTTAATAATCCAGACATTTCTTAGTTGAACTTTTCGGTCTGCTTTGTGTATTTCGATGAATTCATGTTTAATTACATTTATTTGATTTATTTAAATTTGTCTATAATTAACTTCACTTTGCATTAGTATGAGGATCTACAGTACCATCTCGTTGGTGGCTCATTTAACATTTGACTGTTCAGTTTCACTTCGTTTTTTTAAATAACTAATAACAGAAGTTATCTTGTCTCAGTCATCTGCCACGACTGTTTGAGTTTACAGAGGTAGAGAACGACAGGAACTGATAGATAGATAAATATAAGCGTAATGCTTCATCCGTTTTGTGCTGTCATG
>NW_020851855.1:498-1704 GCF_000972845.2 Larimichthys crocea | reverse complement strand
CTGATCACAACCCCCAGAAACCAGAAGTGGCCTGTCTGGCAGCAAATACAGTAGCCTACAAGGTGGTTTTCTGTTTACCCGAAGACATAATGACTCAAGTGATAGTGACTCTACAAAAATTCAGGAAAAACATGACATTGTATCTGGAGACAGTGTTTAGTTTGTCTGTTTTGGGCTACTGTAACATGGCGAGGACCTGCTGCATCAGTTTATAGCTTGATGTGCATTAAAAACATAGTTTATGAAAATTGGATTCATGACATGAGTGTATTAAAAATACATTGAAAGTGTCTCTTACCTTTCACTAGTTTTACTGTGTTAAAGTCTGACCCCTGCTCTTCACACTGGTATTCTGCAAAGTCTTCCTGTTTAAGTTTTTTGATGAGCACTCTGACTTTTTTATTTTTTGTATCACGGTACAGGGAAACACTGTTGGTGGTTTCCCACTCATTGTTTTTAGAACTTTGCATGAGTGTATATCCCAGTTTAGTTAAAGTAAAACCAGATCTTAGATAGTTGCAGGTGAATTCAACCCATCCGTCTCGGCATCCCTTCACATTAGACACAGCCTCACAACCTGTAGATCAGACAAAGACAAAAGTTCACATCATGACAGATACTCAAACAATCCTGGAGCGACTGCAGTAGTCTAAACTAGTATCAACTGTATTTGAAATTATTTTGTGTTGGTGGCTTAAAGAAAAAAAAACTGGCTAAGAAAAGCATTATGTAACTTTCACTTCCTCTTCTTTTAAGTAAGTCTGAATTCTTGTTGAATTTGTTGAATAATAGCGACCCATGTTTGCATGAAGAAATAAAAAAAAACATCACTGCCTGTATTTTTCATCAACAGGCTATATTTTATATCAAATTCAGCCCTGATAGCTTCATATTTACATGAAATCACAAATACTGCCTGTGCAGTGACCTTTTATAAACAGACTACAGGTTGTGTCACTGCCGCGTTGGATGAATTATTCACAGTGAGAAGCAGAAAATATCTGTATTTAAATAAGAACTGATTTTTGACCCTGTTGGTTTTATTTTGAATCAGTAAGACTGTTAATGAGACCAATGCAAAAGTAGCTGAAACTACACCACATGATGTATTTATTAAGTATCTAGTATCAGGAATCAGGCAGTAATAATTGTTTTACCTGTCATCAGTGAGAGGAGAAGCAGAAGAAGAGTCCTCATTTTGAAAAT
>NW_020851855.1:0-488 GCF_000972845.2 Larimichthys crocea | reverse complement strand
TACAGTTTTAATAAATGCAAAATAAGCCTTTTCGTCCTGTGCAGGAAGTGCTGCGTGTATGTACACACACAAGCTGCAGGGATGTGGTCAGGGTGTATGATGGTTCTTTGACACATGTCTTATTTCTCAAGTCACTGTGCAATTTTTAAATATTCATGATCTCCTTATAATTTAAAGTGCCTAAACATAAAAAAAATGTGATCAGTGGTTCAGTCATATGAGTTGATATTACAGAGATAACAAAATGTTAAGATCAGTTAAGCTTTGACCGATATGTTCACTATCAACATTTTGTGACTTTGCAGAAACGTTAACAGTTCCTCATTCTGTTGATCAAAGTGTGAAACTTTGTGTGAGGAGGTCTACTGTGGTTGTTAAGTGTCAGGGAGTTTTTCTGTTGTTTTGTCCGTTAAAAAACACATTATAGAACGCAAAGGTAAACAGAAATAGAACACATTTATTAAAATATATCAAAAATAAAGCTGATT
>NW_020851854.1:323-615 GCF_000972845.2 Larimichthys crocea | reverse complement strand
AAGTGCTACATCAAAAAACTGACTTCAGTAGAAGTTGAAGTGTTCTTTAAATACCATACTTAAGTAAAAGTACTAAAGTATTTAAAATGTTTTGTACTTAAGTATTGCAAGTAGAAGTATGTAAACAAAAATGCTACTTAAGTACTGAAAGTAAAAGTACAAGTAAAAGTACAAGTACTGTTGTTTATATAATTTCAAATATTTATTAAGGCACAACTTCTAATGTTACAGTGTTACAATGTTCATGGTAGAGTTCTGTGATTTCCCATGGTCTGTGAATGCGTCTGAATGA
>NW_020851854.1:0-273 GCF_000972845.2 Larimichthys crocea | reverse complement strand
TCAGCACATGAAAAATGTATCGGAGTAAAAGTATTAAATTCATCAAAAATATGTAGTGCAGTAAAAGTTGGGGAAAAAAATAATACTCCAAAAAAGTACAGATACTGCATTTTAGTACTTAAGTACAGTACTTAAGTAGTTCCACTTCGTTACTATACATCTCTGTATTTAATATATAATATTTATAAGCATGATTTTATAGTATGTATATCTTGTATAGCAGTGGTTCTTAACCTTGTTGGAGGTAACCACCAGTTTCATATGCTCATTCAC
>NW_020851853.1:0-1883 GCF_000972845.2 Larimichthys crocea | reverse complement strand
CATCCAGCAGAGACTGACGGAGGAACTCAGATATCTGCTGACAGAGATGTTCCATGGGACAGATTGGCCTCCTAACGTCACATTTATTTTGAAGCTCGCTCCGTATCAGCGACTCACCTGCACAACTGATGGAGGATGATCCAAACATTTCAGTAACTCCACAGCGTTAAAGTCCAAAAGTCAAAATGTTTTGAACAAAGATGGATGGAATCAAAATGAACAACATGTTTTAATCTAATGGAATATTCCTCTTCAGTCCACCTTTAGTATAAACAACATTTTCTCTGAGCTCACTGAACTGTTTGATCTGACGTGCTGCACACCTGTGTTAACGACGTGCACACCCGTGTTAACGACGTGCACACCTGTGTTAATGACGTATACACCTGTGTTAACGACGTGCACACCTGTGTTAACGACGTGCACACCTGTCTTAATGAGTCGGTCTAACAGTAGTGATGTGTCGTTCGTGAACGATTCGTTCAGTACGAACTAATCTTTTATATGACTCGGGAGTAATGAGTCGGCAGGACAGGAAACAGAACTGATTAGTTCACGACTCGCTCGACTGTGCGTCCGTCCTCAGGTCCTCGTTCATTTGTCACGTGACAGCCAGGCCGCTCAGGCTGACGAGAAGTAAGCACGACCGTTCATTCATGCGGACCGTTCATACACGATATACATTAATGTCACGCTTTGGACACAATAAATGCACCATGTAAACATTTTAAGCAACTTATTAATTAATTGTTACTTTTTGTTTTTTTTTAAATTGTCAAAATGAGTTTTACATTCACTTGTCCTCCGTGACAGGCTGGACGGTTTGTTCTCGTTCATTTGTCACGTGGCAGCTACCTGGTCACTGTCGTGCTGTTAAACAACACTGGCAGGGAGGAAACAGGACACTGTCACTTTATTGTGGGGTGTATTTGCTTTCCTAGTTTTAGTTGGTTTGAATTGCTTGTGGCATTTTGTTTATTAAACCATGCTGCCTTCAGTGTTAAGTGTTTGAGGACCGTGTACTGATGGAACAGGAGGAATGCCATCCATACTCTGGCTACAATTCTATTAGCGCCAACTAAGATCAGCAGGTTATTATATAACAACCATCCTATTATTCAGAACATGATTTCCATCTGGAAACAAATCCAGTTCTAATCTTAGATCCATATCCTCTGCAGCACCCATAGATAGGAACCCCACATTTGCCCCGTCTGGTTTGGGTGGAGCCTTTTCTAAGTGGAATCAGAAAGGTATTAAATGTGTTGGAGATCTGTATATACAAGGTGTATCTGCAGAAATTTGGATTGGAAAATAATAACTTTTTTCAATATCTGCAAATCAGAGACTATATACGTAGACATCGGGAGGATTTTCAGACTGAATCAAAAACTTTAATAGATGACTGTCTGAAACTGTCAATAAATGAACCTAAGGTAATAACACGTATCTATAATATTCTCCTGTCATCAAGTCCCTTCCCTGCCGATATGCATAGACGCAAGTGGGAGAAAGAATTTGGCGAACCGATCACGGATGATCTATGGGACAGAGCCCTTGAGAAGATCAACACCTGTTCACACAGTGCAAGACACGGTCTTATTCAATTTAAAATTATACATATGCTTCACTTCTCAAAAGAAAAAATACATAATATATATCCAAAAGTATCACCTCTATGCGATAATTGCAACCCATCTTCATAGCTATGCCCCAAAATGTAATCTTTCTGGTCTGCTGTTTTTAATACAATGTCCGAGGTTATGAGGTTTGTGATAAAGACAGAACCCTGACTTATTACTCTTGGGGTGTCTGAAACCTTTAAACAATGTTTTATATCATATGGTCTTATAATAGTGAAGAAAATGATTCTTACGTTATGG
>NW_020851852.1:307-708 GCF_000972845.2 Larimichthys crocea | reverse complement strand
CACACACACACCTGACACACACCTGTCACACACCTGACATCAGCCCTGAAGCACTGAAAACATGGCATTACAAAGACAACAGGAGGCTGGTGAAAAATGTTATTTCATAATATAAATATGTTGTTTTTCAGTTGTAATGTTATGAAGTTGTTACATTTTATTCAAGCAGATTGGACTTTTACTGTTATTTATTTTATTGTTATTGTAATGATCTGTGTTATTTAAAATGAGTAATATATCTCTGCTTCAGAGAAACAACCCTGAGTCATTTTTATTCTATCTATCTATCTATCTATCTATCTATCTATCTATCTATCTATCTATCTATCTATCTATCTATCTATCTATCTATCTATGTCGGAATCTTGTGTAGAATGACATTAAAAATGTAAATATAAAGT
>NW_020851852.1:193-297 GCF_000972845.2 Larimichthys crocea | reverse complement strand
AGGGGACATGTCCTCTGTGTGTCCACCTCCCCTTCCTGAGAGACTTCCTGTCAACAGAACAGGGAGGGACCCTGAAAGTGAAAGTGTTTGTTCAGACTCCATGT
>NW_020851852.1:0-183 GCF_000972845.2 Larimichthys crocea | reverse complement strand
CCTGATTTCCTGTAAAAGTTTATCACTATGTCCAAAGTCCAAAGTTTGTTCAGACTCTTTGACAGACATTTTGAGGTCGCAGAGCAGAAGGAGGAGAAGTGAAGGCTGAGGCAGGGTGAGTGTTAATCCAACATTTGATTTATTACATTATTTTATTTTTGTCTCAACACAAACTACTTCATT
>NW_020851851.1:0-684 GCF_000972845.2 Larimichthys crocea | reverse complement strand
TCATTAGCAGGGGTTAAAGTGGAATTGGCAGTCTGGGAAACCCAAAGATCCAGTGTAACCCTCACTGTCTTGTCTCGTTTCTGTTCCTTTGTTCCATCTGTGTGCAAAGCTAAGCCTAACCCTCAGTGAAGCACAGTGAGGGAGAGCGGTTAACCTCTACAGTAGTTGTACCCTGTTGCGTAGGCAAAAACATCTTAAAGGACTTGTTTGCCCAGATTACAAAAGAACATATTCTTCCACTTTATATGTCTCGGTTTGCCAACATGTTGACATTTTGATATACATCTCAAAACAACATCTCTGCCTCCTCTAAGTGGAATGCAGGTGCAGGTGGAATGCAGGTAAAAGGAATTTTCTTTTGTATTCCCCGACTGACATGGCATGATCACTTCCTTTAAGAGCTCTCTAAACCAATTTGCAGTACTACTGAGGCAAATGAACATGCTCACACGATGCCCTGATCGGTTTCATATGGAGCACATCTTCCGATTCAGCTGCTTTATTTTTTAAAAGGCTTCTTTTGGTCCCAATATAGGGGTTAAGGTTTTTGTTTTCTCTTAAGTAGATTTAAATAATTAAACGCATTGTCTCTCAAGCGGATGCAGAAAAACTAGTCCACGCATTTGTGACTTCAAGGCTGGACTATTGTAACTCTCTGTTGCTGCTCTAATAAGTCTCTTAGGA
>NW_020851850.1:0-570 GCF_000972845.2 Larimichthys crocea | reverse complement strand
GGATGAGGTGTGATATTCTGAACAGCCTGATGCCAGTTTTCTCACATACAGTACCGTCCTCTTCTTGCACTTATTCTACGCAACCTTGTTCTGCAGATCATCATCACTGGCTGCAATGAAGGGAAGTGATGTTATGTTCTATTGTGTGTTTTTGATCCAAGCTGCTGTATTTCTGAGTTTATATAGGATCAAATGAATACATAGTTCCCCTTTTCAGCATACCTATTTAGCTATAAACTTTATCTATAAGCCACAATAACAAAATATGAAATCTGTATAATATTTTCCATTTTCTGGCAGTAGACTTACTGTAAAGCATACTGAGTATGCCAAAAGTTCTAGTTAAAAGCAATGTTTTGCTGTACCCATGAGGCTGAGCTTCACAGACACACTACCTTAAGAAGAGGCTCTGGTGCTGATGTCTGGTAGCTTTTATGAGGTTTAGCTGCCTGTTGTAACTGCATATAAGTTATTTCTTACATTTCAGTAAAATGTCATCTTGCATTCACAGTAGAGACATTTCTGTTCAACATGGTGGACTCATAGATATAAAAGGCTCATTGTAAGGAG
>NW_020851849.1:0-529 GCF_000972845.2 Larimichthys crocea | reverse complement strand
ACAAAGATAACCCAGGTAAATATAACATGCAGTTTTAAATGATGATTTCATTTATTAAGAGAAAAAAGCTAAACCTACCTGGCCCTGTGTGAAGAAATAACTGCCCCCCTTGTTAAATCATGAACTAACTGTGATAAAACTATTTATTTTATTTTGAAAGATGAGTTCAATTGCACTGTCCACACAGTTTACACCCTGCATGTTATATTTACTCGGGTTATCTTTGTCTAATATTAACATTTATTTGATGATCTGAAACGTTTAAGTCTGATAAATATGCAAAAAAGTGAGAAATCAGGAAGGGGCAAACACTTTTTCACACAGCTGTATATGCATATGTTTATATACGCCTTTCTAACTCTTATATTATAATGTAGGTAATATTCTGAGCTCAGGTTTTCTGACGACTCATTAAGAAAATGATCTGCAGATTTACCCATCACCAAAGAAGAAGATCCTCTAAATAAGTTCTGGTCCTGGGTGAGATTGCCTCTTAAAGAACCGTTATTTTCTGAGTGTGCACTAAAAA
>NW_020851848.1:0-585 GCF_000972845.2 Larimichthys crocea | reverse complement strand
CTGACCTTTGACCTTTGACCTCAGCAACTTCTCCATGACACTGGCTCCACCATTCACCTGATTACAAGTCAGTGTAGCATCAACAGGATTTAAACTCTAACTATAAAGTGACAAAATGTTGTTTAAAACATGAAATAAATGTAAAATAAATCCATGAGTGTTCACGTTATATACATTATGAATGTCACACAGATGTTTTAAGGTTCAGGTTCAGAGTGAGTTCAGTCAGAGAACAGAGAGCTGAGCCTGGGATCTGTGGTGTGATACAGATGCAGCGTTGGTATCAGATAGCAGAATGACTTTGTGGATTGTAAAATGCTGATCTAAACGTTTTCCTGTTGTTGTTTTTTCAGAAGCTTTGCATGCTCATTTCCAGCTCAGAGAATGTGTACTTCTCTCCCCAGAGAGCTGCTGTCTTTGTTTTCCAATCCTTCTCTGCTAAACTAACTGAACACTCACTAATACTGACCTAACTGCCCTGCAGGCTTTAGAATGAATATTTGAATACTCAAACTCAGAAACAAGTGTGTGTGCTTTAAAGCAACATGTGTAACTTTCCTCTGTGACCTCCTGTTGACCCACACT
>NW_020851847.1:478-637 GCF_000972845.2 Larimichthys crocea | reverse complement strand
GTTTACTTGAGACTCTAAAAAAATAGCAATCAATGGCGCCGTGGCTTAGATGGTTAAAGTGCCTGTCTAGTGAACAGGAGATCCTGGGTTCAGATCTCAGTGGTGCCTTTTTATAAGGTCTGTTATGGTAGCGCGCCATTGCCGACGATGGAAAGCACT
>NW_020851847.1:0-468 GCF_000972845.2 Larimichthys crocea | reverse complement strand
TCAACTTAAAAATGTCGAGCCAAGCCACTGCTAAGCAATCGTGATTCCTCTAAAGCAGCAAGTCCATGAAATCTTTTTGAACTGTTTTGTTGACCCTGACCTCTCACTTTTCAAGTTCAATGGAACCGACTGCACAAATAGTTAATTTGGTAGGAAAACAAGGCAGGAAAGAGGTCTGTCTCTGTGGCGCAATTGGCCAGCGCGCTCGGCTGTTATCTGAGAGGTTGGTGGTTCAAGCCCACCCAGGGACGATGAACGCCTGTTCTCCCTTGAGAAACAAAAGGTCATGCGAGTTCCTGTTGGACTGTACCCAGAATGAGCTGAACTGCTAAAATTTCTCTAGGTGACTAATAGATTTTACAGTTATTGGCATTCTAATGTGGTTGTTTTGTGTGAATGCTAATTTCACTTCATTCAAATGTTTACTTGAAACTCTAAAAAAGATGGCAATCAATGGTACCATGGCTT
>NW_020851846.1:0-526 GCF_000972845.2 Larimichthys crocea | reverse complement strand
TTAAATAATACTACAATACTACTACTGTACACTACTACTACACTAAATAAAGTTCAAGTTAGCTAATGTTAGCAAAACACTAGCTAATTAGCTGTATATGGTCACATCTTAGCTAATGTTAGCAAAATGCTAGCTAACGAATAGCTAACTAACTAGCTAGCTTTTGCTACAGAGCAAAACGCTAGTGAACGCTTCTACCTAATGTGAGCAAAGCACTAGCTAACTAGCTAGTTTATTTCATATTAACCGTTAGTGAGCTAGCGTTTTGCTAAAGATGCGACCATATACGTGTGGCTTTTGTCTTTTAACCATCAAATGTTAGCGAAATGCTAAGCTAACTAATCTACATCAATCGTTAACTAGCTAGTCAGGTAGCTTTGACTAAAGAGCAAAACGTAGCGAACACTGATAACTAATGTGAGCAAAGCACCAGTTAGCTAGTATTTTGCTAACATTAGCTAAGATGTCACCATATATACACGAAGCTAGCAAAATGCTAGCTAACAATCTACATCAATCATTAGCT
>NW_020851845.1:0-571 GCF_000972845.2 Larimichthys crocea | reverse complement strand
CCATCCTCCCCTCTCTCTCTCCCCCATCCTCCCCTCTCTGTTCTCTGTTGGTTTCAGTCTTTGCATTGTAATTTCTCTCTTTCAGTGCTGCGAGGACGCTGAGGTAGGCTCCAACTCTCTTCCTGTTTCACGCACACACACACATGCACACACATGCACACACATGCACACGCACACACACACACACACACACACAGTGTCATTGACAGCAGGACTCAGATCAGCTGTTCGTTGACTGTGTTTACAGGATGGAAGTGGTTTTCTGACGTGAAGTCTGAAGAACTTTCACCATCAGGTCCTTTGAACCAGTTTAAACCAGTTTGTAATCCCACTGTGGTAACCATGACTACAGCTGTACTCGAGTACTTGATTACATTACTTCTGATCAAAAACTAGCAAGTAGACAACTTTGCTAACAGCCACAGTGTTGCTGCTGAGCCGCTTGTCCAGCTCCAGTTCTGGCACAACACTGGCTCTGCTCCCCGCGAGCGCCCCGGGCCTGTAAACCTTCTTCTTCTTCTTCTTCTTCTTCTTCTTCTTCTTCTTGTTCTTCTTCGTCTTCTTCTTCTTC
>NW_020851844.1:0-2938 GCF_000972845.2 Larimichthys crocea | reverse complement strand
ACAGAACTGCAGTTCCTCAAACATCTACTTGAGGTCAGTCTGTTTCAGATGGAGGTGGAGCCAGAGGTAGAGTTATGTGTGCATAACAAAGATGTGATAAGTTCAGGAAGTGATTTGCCAGTTGTGGTGTTGGCTGCAAGAAGGAAAACATCTCATGTAGTTGACAAAAGACCTGAACACGTTTTTCCAGAATCTGCAACATGTAGTTCAAAAAACAGACGGTGAGTAAAGGTTTTGTTTTTTAAAACTTGATTTCAAACTAACTTGATGTGGTCTGCAGCAGCGGGCGGTTTAAATCCATGAACCGAAAGTAAATCAACTAACTGCGTCATGTTTTTTCATTTGTTCGCTCACTGCCATTTCCAGCTATTACAGACACAGTATTTGTATTTGTCAGGAGTAAATATGCAGGTGAAGTCTCAGGTGTGGTTTCATTGTAGTGTGTGTTTCAACTTTGTGATTAATAAATCAGAGATTAAGTCAAACTACATGCTTATTATTTCTACAAACATCCAAACTGGCGTCAGAAGGCTTTATCTCTTCAAACTTGTATCGACAAAATATTGTATTCAACAAAAACAAGAGACAGAACTAACCATAAACACAGTAAGGCTGTATCATAAAATACTAAGCAGCATATCTGTGTGTGTACACACACACACACACACACACACACGTATATACATACATATGTATATACGTGTGTGTGTGTGTTTGTTGAACATTATAACGATATATATATATATTCATCTAATACAGATAACGAGTATACCACACCACACATCTAGATACCCTCCTACATCCATCTATATCTCATCTCTGTACTATTACTCTCTATAATATCTAGTTCATACTCATCTATCAGATGAATAGTACACATCGACACACCCCACACACACCATATATATAATATATAGAGATATATAGAGATAAGAGAGATTAATCTATATATATATATAGAATATATCGTATATTTCTATAATACTCTCGACTACTACTAGACTATTATACTAGCCAATGCCGACCGTCCTTTCTGTATTCGCTGTGGTTGTCTGTATCGCTCTTTGTCCCCGGTGCCCCCGAGCGTGTGGATACGGCCAAAGACGTTCCTACCCAGGCCGTGACCTTTCCCCCGTGGCCACCGCTTCCCCCCACCACACTTCCTGTTTTTCTGCACCTGGGGTTCCGTGCTTGCTCCCCCCCCCGTAGCTCCTACTTTGCCGTGGCCCCGCCCTGCTCCCTAGCGTTTTTCCCACTGTCCCCCCATCCCCATCGGCCCTTGTGTGCCTTATGTACTGACCAGCCTGCCGTGTTGTGCAGTTGCGCCTCAGCCCCCGTCCCTCCCGCGTGACCTTTCCCGGCTCCCCCTGCGGACCGCCCCAGATCCCGCCCAGTGTTGGCCGTCCTTAAGGCTGCCGTGTTGTCCTCTTCCTGGTTCTTCCGGCTGTTGCGGCAGTTCAACCCCAAACCACCTCCCTACACCTCGGCTGTTGCACCTTCACACTCCAGTGGAGTATTCCCCTTCCACTCCCACCCTCTTTCGCACTGCACTTTCCCCGGCGCCAAAGCCTTGATAAATAAAGAAAAGAAATGTCGTTACTGGCGACAGCACGGCCGCCCCGCACCTTCGCTAACTACTTTGCATGTGTATGGTTGTTTCTGTCAGGTTTCCTTGCAGGCAGCAAGTTATTGTGTCCACACAACCAAATCGTTGGCCCTGGTTGGTATGATGTCATTCTACCATTCACCACGTAAAACCTCGCTCGATGCAAGATTCAGGACACGTGATGGGACCGAGGACCTGGTTTAACCCAAAGTAAATCCAATGTTCAAAGAGACTCGGTTACTGGATTCAAAATCCATCTTAGCGTTACCCCAGCACCGCGCTTTTGAAGGTGAGCTGGGAATAAACTCTCCATGAAAATCTTCAGAGGAAAAAATTTGCGGATCAGGAAAATATTGGTTTGCATACTTGGATTCATGATAAGCCACGTCATCCAACTCGGTGTTGGTAAGTCAGACTTGCTGCCACTAGCATTTTGATTACAATCAGTGACGTATTTATAATGCCCCTCCTCTGGTCATCAGTGTCGTCTCACGCCCGTCATAGAGTGGTGGCTCCAAGCAGAACAGACCGGTTGTTTTACATGTGGTGGAAGGCTAAAGGCTTGGGGTCCATGAGGCTGAAGTGGTCTGGCGTGGACGCTGGGGCAACTCCTCATCTGCTGGACCTACAGAAACTCAGAGGTCCTGATTGACCGCTATACTGTCGCAGCAAAAGAATGACTGGAAGGCACAGCCACACTTCATCTGTAGAGTCAACAGAAGAACATCAACCCAGACAGAGAGACACACTTCTTGATGGCCAGGTTATAATTTCAACACAAAACCCTCCAGGAACCATCGATGTGTGAAATGTGTTGGAAAAGAGCATAGAGTTAACAGTCAATGGTACGCTACGCCACAGTGGAGGCTCTGTAGGAACAACTAGGCTAAAACATGCCTAACGTAATTATTTGCATGTTCATGTTGGTTCTGATTCTGTTTCTTGGCAGAGCAACAGAGTATATGTCCACATGCAACCAATCGGGGCCGGGTTGGTGATGATGTCCATGCTATAACCATGTACGAAAACCCAACTCCCATCGATGCGAGTTCATCCAGAAACCGTGAGAGGGACCAGACCTGGTGTTTAGAACCCAAAGTACATCCAATTTCACAAAAGAGGACTCGTGTACTAAGAAATTAAATCCATCTTATCGTTAACCGCAACCGCTCCTGTTTTGTGAGAACTGGGAACAATGTCTCCATGGAAAGCTCCAGAGTGGACTTTCTGATGCAGGAAATATGAATGGTTTCTCCATCATTGCGAAGGAAGCGTCAAAATAGAAAAAAAAAAAAAGAGAAAAGAAAAAAACGAAAACGAAGAGAGAGAAAC
>NW_020851843.1:0-571 GCF_000972845.2 Larimichthys crocea | reverse complement strand
ATGGAACAAAAAGGGTGCACGAGTGTTGTTTAAAAGAAAAAATAAATAACAAAAGGAGAACTCTAACAGAGCCTATTCTATACTAAGTCACTTTGAACAAAGCCAGAAACAAAAACCTCACTTATCTAACTACTTTTATCAATAACCAAAAAAAAATTGAAATCAGCACCCCTAAATCTAATGAATCTAACAAAAAATCTCTTCATGAGTAATCAGTCACTAAATCAAACCAAACCATGCCCAATCCCAGAAGTTACTGCACCAACCTTCACAAATCACAAAATATGAGGCGAGCTTCTAAATAACACAAAACACACAAAGCCTCCATAAACTAAGAACACCCAGTCTATTTAAACTGGATCTGGGATTGATGGTAGACTCCGATTGGGCAAACCACAGCCACATCAACCAGCCGAGAGGGGACAGCGCTCAGAAAGGCGGTTTTAGCTCCAACACCGGGGACCAATCCTCGACAGGGGATTACACAGTCGGTTTTGCCTGGGGAACACAATAAATAGTAAACGGCAGCCAGCGGCACCCGTAACACTATTTATTTTAGGAATATTTTTTT
>NW_020851842.1:1261-3058 GCF_000972845.2 Larimichthys crocea | reverse complement strand
ACGTTTGTTCACTCAATGTGTTTTTTAAGAAGTGTTTAGCAATTGGGAGAAAACGGTAAAGGGTAACCAATGCCCCCATAATAATAGAAAGAAAAACACAAATGGATCTGAATAAATTTCCCCACATAAGACATTTGTTATGTACCTGTCTGATTTCTGGTGAGCTTTTGATGAATATTTTTGTTATGTCAAAAAAAAAAAAAGAAAAGAAAAAAGTTTACACAAAATCAGAAATGTTGTGTTTTTATAGATTAGAGGTAGGCGGGTAGTCAATTGGGGCATTATCTGTTTCCTTCTTCTTTCATTTCAGTGTTTAAGAAAGAAAGAAGGCAAAAATGCACGACGGAATAAAAGAGATTTTATAACATCACTAGATAGGAACATAATAAATGAAGATGATTGTGATGCCCAAGAATTGGGAATGTGATTTTATAGTGAAAATGACAGTGAAAACAACTTTTAATAAAAAGAAATCATATGAAGTAGTAATCGGTGCTATGAAAACAAATTAAGGGACATTGTTTTTTAAACAAATTATAGCTGAACTTAGAAGCGGCAAACTCTTGGATGTATATATGTGTATATGTATGTATGTATGTAATGTATGTATGTAGGTAGTATGTATGGTATGTATGTATTATGTTTTGATTGTAATATTATCTAGATTGTGGATATGTGGTAATTCGTTTTTTGTTTTTTGTTTACTGTTTGCTGATGTAGAATTGTCCGGCTTTTTTTTTTTATATTACATCTCTGTTTTTTATCTTATATTGGAATCTCTTCATCAATAATGTTCTTTAAATAGTGACGCTGGTGAATACTGCACTGCAACCAAATCTCCCTTCCTTTGAAAATAAGAAGTCAGTAATAAGCATTTATTCTAACAATAGAACATGTGCCCCTGAACGTAAGATTTTCTTTAAAGTTTCAAATAATCCTTACTGTGACCTCATGGAGATGAACTGTGTGAGACTCTGGAGAGCTGAAATGGAAAGAAATTGGGAGAGATAAGTGAAATAAAAGATAAAGTTCAGAAATGGAGGAGACTTCCATCCTGTCTCCAAACTCTTCTATCCCTCTCTAATGGCCAACAGTTCTTCTTCCATCTCCACTCTTCCAGTTACATCCAACCTGTGTGTGACTGTGTGTGTTGTTTGTTAAAGCAAAGCATTTGGAGGTTTGGGATCCATTGATTTAATGTATTGAAGTGAAGTTGTTGAAGTGAAACATGTTAACTGATCCACTGAGACTGACTAAAGTGTTGAATTTAATCCCTTTTAAATCCCTTTACCTGTCATAACTACCTCCATCAGTAATGCTGCTGGAGGTCATTTGTGATTAGACTGGATTTACAAAAAAAAAGACAGATACCTTATCAGTCTCCAATTCTTAATTTATAGTAGAATTATTACATGTTGTAATATTTATTTATTTATATTATATTAAAACTAATCTTCAGCAGAAGAAATGTTCGCAGCCACGGTGAGCAGCTCTGATATGAAGTCTGGCACCATAAGCCTCGGCCATCCTCAGTGTGTTTGCTGCTACCAGAATAACTTCAGTTTATTACAAAGTGATCGTCAACAGATGGTTGTTTTTACTTTGAGTCTCTGAACAAACATGTGGGGCAGCTGGAAAACGACTTTTGATGGAGCTCTGATTGATTTAAAAACATTTTAGGAGAGAAATGAGTGTGAAAAGTCGCCGCGCAGAGCTGGTCACGACGGGGAATGTGTGAGGTTTGGAGGCTCCCCAAACAAAATGCAGAGAGCATCAGAGCTCTACATGACCTGAACA
>NW_020851842.1:0-1251 GCF_000972845.2 Larimichthys crocea | reverse complement strand
ATGAACAAGAAGGCTGCTGAGCCCAAAGCCAAGAAGCCCGCAGCCAAGAAAGCCGCTCCTAAAGCCAAGAAGCCCGCAGCCAAGAAACCCGCAACACCCAAGAAGCCCAAGGCAGCAGCAGCAAAGAAGCCGGCAGCCAAGAAATCCCCCAAGAAAGTCAAGAAGCCCAAAGCAGCGGCAGCCAAGAAAGTAGCCAAGAGTCCCAAGAAGCCCACCAAGAGCCCCAAGAAAGTGGCACCTAAGAAGGCCCCTGCAGCCAAGAAAGCTCCCGCTAAGAAGGCTGCCAAGCCCAAAGCCAAGAAGGCAGCACCCAAGAAAAAGTGAGCTGTCTTCACTCACAACTAACGACAACAAACGGCTCTTTTAAGAGCCAACCACATCATTCATAAAGAGTTTATTCCTGAATATATTCAATGTTAATTCACTATATTAGGACTTGATTTAAGAAGAGGGACATGTTAAATATAGCTAGTTGGATAGAACTGCAAGTGATGGCATTCAATGTAACTATAAAATTTCTAAAGAAATTTTAAGTGTATGTGACTCTGGCCCCGTTGTCCCCATACATTATTACTGACACTGCTCAGCAAATTCAATACTCCTAGAAAAGAAATTTTGAGACTGATGAGTGGGCTGTTGCCGGGGGTCTGTATTCTCAAAGCACACCTCAAATAGTCATTTTTAACATGTTTATTTAGACACAGGAGCAGCTAGCGCTTACGTGCTAGCAATTAGCATGTTATCCATAGCATGTTAACGCTGATGCGCTAGCAATTAACACCAGCATGTTAGCATTGGCATGGTAGCGGTGATGCGCTAGCTGTTAACATTAGCAATTAACATTAGCATGTTAGCATTAGCATGTTACTGCTGATGCGCAAGCAATTACCATTAGCATGTTATCATTAGCAATTAACATTGGCATGTTAGCGCTAATGCGCTAGCAGTTAGCATTATCATGTTAGCATTAGCATGTTATCATTAACATGTTAAGGCTGATGCGCTAGCAATTAACATTAGCATGTTGTCATTAGCATGTTAACATTAGCATTTATTTAATTCCTAGTGGCTAATGTTAAGTAGCAGTAATTTTAGTATTGGTCGCTAATGTTAGCAAATAGCATGTCTTTACAACGTTAATGCGCTAGCTGCTCTGCTGTCTCTGTCTGCCATTTTAGACAGACAAGTTTAAATTAAGTGCAAAGACTGGCCCCTCCCCCCTCTCCTCCTTCAAGCAGGCTGAGGTTTCCA
>NW_020851841.1:0-584 GCF_000972845.2 Larimichthys crocea | reverse complement strand
TAAAGATTTTCCTGATATGTTCTAATGGATGTGGCACAATAGTGTTATAAATGTAATATAGAAAACTTGTGTTGACTTCTCATCTTCAAACTGAGTCAACCAGATTTATTTCAAAACGTATTCAACCATAATCTAGAGCTACTTTTAAAAGTCCATGTTAAGTTTGTCAGGCCAAAGAAAAAAAGTGTTATTAAGCACCCAGCCAAATTTGAATGATTAAAAAAAAGACAAGTTTATGAAATTAGGTTTCAAAATCAGGTAAAAATTAACAGTATTCTCAGCTCCAGGACTGTGGGGGTGTGTCTGCTGAATGCACTGAATCCACGCCCTCTCGTTGGCGCAGTCAAGTAGCAATTTTGAAGCGACTGAAACTTATCAGATGAGTTTAGAAAATGACATGACTGACTTTGAAACGCTCTGAGCGAGATGAATTCATCTCTGTATCTCTGAATCATCTCTGAACTCTCTCTGCTAGGGGTGCAGGCGTATGCTCAGGGTGGCCTTAGCGTGTCATCGAGCCACCCTTTAAGGACCGCCCCAAAAATCCTCGACTGAAAAACTATATTTTTTAAAGTCTTTTCACG
>NW_020851840.1:0-595 GCF_000972845.2 Larimichthys crocea | reverse complement strand
ACTCTGGCCCCTTCACCCCCATACACACCTCAAATAGTGGTGTTGGTTTGTCTTCGTCAGTGTGCCCGTGTGATTTCACGTTTGTGTCGCGTTTGTTCGTCCCAAGGCGCACATACAGCCGTGGGACTCTTTTTGACATCGGCAAAACTTTTTTTCTGGAAACTAAACCCGACACACGCTGAGGAGCTACACAACCTCGGCCTTCTCCGGCGGCCCGCTTCGACACCGACCCCCAGTACTGCAGCACATCCGCAGAGGAAGCGCCGCAGGCAGTGCAAGAGGAGGCAGAAGCGAGGAAAGCGCGGAGGTATCCGGGCCAGGCTAGAGGCCAACCCACACAAGCCGGCTTTACCATCCATCGTACTAGCCAATGTACGCTCCTTGGACAATAAACTGGATTACATACACCTCATGAGATCGACCCAGCGGACCGTCAGAGAGTGCTGTGTTTTCGTTCTTACGGAAACATGGCTGAACAACAACGTACCGGACTCCGCCATCCAGCTTGACCAGCTAACTTGCTACCGAGCAGACAGAGCCCTCATTGAAGGAGGTAAGACCCGCGGTGGCGGGTCTGTGTGTACATCAGGGACGC
>NW_020851839.1:0-560 GCF_000972845.2 Larimichthys crocea | reverse complement strand
CCGGAACCCCATACTCCCGGAGCACACCCCACAGGACCTCCCGAGGGACACGGTCGAACGCCTTCTCCAGGTCCATAAAACACATGTAGACTGGTTGGGTGAACTCCCATGCACCCTCCAGGGCCGCACTACCAACATTTGTTTCAACTCAAAAGTTCAGTTTTTAACTTAAATTTTAGGGTCATACTTAATACGAAAACCAAAGTAGTTCCAAACGCCAGACCTGAATGATGGTGGATGAGCTTCAATTTCAGGTGTATTTAAGGCATTAGCCATGTTGCAACGAGCTCGCTTCACATATGTACGTACGTATCTTCTGTCTCAGCAGCTTGGTGTGAATGAATGTGGGAGGTGCAGCTTAGTGGATCTGCTTTCCACAGTGCTGCCAACGCGCTGCAATGTTGGTCCTTCCTGCACGCGTTTAGCCGCCAGACTTTGTTTACTTGCTCAGATTTGGCCATTTTCCCGGTGTGTGTTCTTCTAAACATGCTTCTACGTGTGTAAATATGCTATGTAGTTAATTCCTTTCACTTTTGTCTGAATGCATCGTCATAAGTTAT
>NW_020851838.1:0-677 GCF_000972845.2 Larimichthys crocea | reverse complement strand
TGAACAAACTTCAAGTGATGTGTGTCTGTGTGTGTGTGTGTGTATGTGTGAGTGTGTGTGTAGAAGAACAGTGAACAGACACACTATAGAAACACAGTGCACACACTGTATACACTGTAAAAATCAAATGATGACTGTCAAAACATTTTCAGCACAAACTCTTCAGTCCTCCAGTTTTTCTGCTGGATTTGTGTGGAGCCTCCATCAGCCAAACAAAGACAGTTAGAAGATGACAGAAGATACTTGTGTTCACTGACTTGACAGCAATAAACACAAAAATGATTTTTCTAGACGTTTGTAGTTGAACACATGTAGAATTATTTCAATCAGCAGCTTTAATACTAGTTTAAGAAACTTTCAGAGTGTGAAGTTTGATATTGTGCATGTGTGTAAAGTGTGTATCTTTACTCTAATACTGATGGCTTCAGCTTTACGTTGCTTTATAATGTTGATAATCACATCTGGACTTACACAGCCTTTCTGCAGTTCCTCACAGCTGGAATCAGTCTCCGTCGTCCCTCCAATGATGTGTTGTACTTCCATGGGTCCAACTCATCCAGAACCTCCTCTGACATCTGCAGCATGTAGGCCAGAGCTGAGCAGTGGATCTCAGAGAGTTTCTTCTTTGATCTGTTCTTTGACTTCAGGAACTTTTGGATCTCCTGATGGATTGAGTC
>NW_020851837.1:0-521 GCF_000972845.2 Larimichthys crocea | reverse complement strand
CAACCATCAGAGGAACCTGAACTTTTTGTGCTAACTGGCTCCGATTACTACTGGTTAATAGTATCAGGCCAGGTCGAGAGACTGACAGAGAGCCTGGTAGCACTTGAAAGCACCTTTGGATGGGCAGTGCAGGGCCCGGTGGTGGTATCCAGCAGAACCGAGTCAAGTCTGTGTGAACCACAGCCGCTGATCTTGGTGGGTCAGATGTGTCGTGTCAATGTGATCCACACTGCTGCTTCACTCCATCTCTCAGTGCTGATCTTTAGTTCATTACATGGTTAGTTAGCACCATCTAGTGGACAGGTAGTAGAACTACATCATGTGATCATGTGATTTCTCTGACGTCGGACACTGTGCTCAGGTGTGCTTGTTCAAATCTCCCGCTTCACATCGTCCTTTGTCTCTGCTCAGATGAGTTTTATCGGACTCACTCCTTCACTGTTCACTTAGTGAACTCATATTTGAGACTGTAGCATATTTTGAATAACTTTTATTTATCAACTTTAATAATATCTTCTTCT
>NW_020851836.1:0-2978 GCF_000972845.2 Larimichthys crocea | reverse complement strand
CTTACACATTGGCGTTGGTCTTTTTACACGTGACTTTTGCTCCACCTCTGTCGTGGCAGAGATCTGCCAACGGATGGGCTGATTTGTCAGTATGCCTCAGTAGCTATCCATGCCACTGAAGCCATCGAGGCTTCAGTCACATGACTCGATGACAACACCTGATAGGAAAATTAAGTGCAGGCAGCACATCACTATACTGATACATACTCCTGTTAAACACCTCAATCCTCAATTTCCCTCCCTCCCTGTAAGTGAACCCTTAGAATTAATAACTGGTTGACCTCCCGTTGGCAGCAGTAACTGTTGTGGAATTTTCTATACTTTAGTAACACAAGGTCCCGTGTGGGCCTTGAGGTCTTCAGCAGTATTAGTTGTTTGGCTTTGGTTGGGAACAGTAGGTGCCAGTCTCTCAACACTATGGTGGTCAGTACTGCAGCCTTCGTAGACATAATAGATAGCTTGCCGTTGACGTTCCAATCTGCGTAAACAGACATCTGTGTCTCCAGACTAGAATATGCTGACAATAACACCTCCATGGGTAAAGACATTCTCTTTGACTAATTCTGGGCGTGTAGTATTTGTGGTGTTATCTTTGGGTTTTAAGTCGATCCACCAGGATGAGTTGGGCAGAATGTGAGACCGACTCAGGCACTTCTGATGAACTTTGAGAGTGTCTCTAATTCTCCTTGGCCAAACGTCAATAAATAATACAGCATAACAATCAGAGACTCTGAACCTTCTGAACTCCTGACCATAGTGACCTTGATGACTTCAGCAATTTTCTCCACAACAGTAACTCAACCAGGCACTTTCCTGAGCTGTGGAGATCAGAACCTGCACAGGGTCCAGAGGACTTTTATGCCCGTGTCTGTCCGGAAGAAATGCTTTAAGCTCTGTCATATTCTTTGGATTGTCTCAAGTGTAGTGGGCTCTCTTTTCCAAGTCATTCCAAGCCCATCTCTATTGGGTGAGGGTCTGGGCTCTGAGTGTTAGTTTTTTTGCTTTTGTCTGGACCATAAGGGTCAAGCATCCTTCTGACAACAATGCTGATTGTGGATGAAGTCAATCTGTACATGAAATCATTCGAAACTAGAGTCACTGAACAGACTTTACTGATGGATGTGTGAACACAAAGTGAAGCTTTAAACAATGATAAAACCAACTCTTGTCTTCATGCCAGATTCAGATCATCAAGAAGACAATCAATGATTATGTTTCACGTGAGGAGGTTAGATGATTAAATATTCATCCCACTGTCACCTACAACTCAAAAAAGTTTCACGTGAGTTAACAGTCCATAACAGGCTTTTAAATGCATGGGTAACCAGCGCAACAAAGCAGAAAAGGAGCACTGCATGCATTAAACACAGACGTGCAGTCCGTATAGTTCTTGGTGGGCCTCTTACACATTGGCGGTGGTCCGTTTTACACGTGATTTTGTCTCCCCTCGGTCGTGGCAGATGACTGCCAACGGATGTGCTGATTGGTCAGTATGCCTCCAGTAGCTATCCTATGGCAATTTTCAGTGACTGAAGCCCGAATGGCTTGATGACACCAGCATGATAGGAAAATGAGGTGCTGAAGAAGCGCTCGCAGCACATCACTAGCAAGACTCGCGGCCATCACTATCGGACCTGATTACTATGTGGCATAATTCCCTGTGTAAACCTTCTTCACATCATCAATTTCCCTCCGTCCCGTAAAGTCCGCTTTGGATAAAAGCGTCCAGCAATGACTAAATGTAAATATCTAAAGAGCTCTTGAGTACCTCACACCCCACTAGAACCACTGCGCCCATCATAGCCTGGTTCCTTGTGCGTTCTATAGTCTCCAAAAGTAGATTGGTAGCCAGAGCTTTCTAAGTGCTATCAAGCTCCTCCTCTTCTGTGGAACAAACTCCCATTTTGGAAACACATTCATTCGCGTTCAAAATGGTGAGTGTAAAAAGTAAGTGAACCCGTAGAATTAATAATGGTTTGACCTCCCGTTGGCAGCAGTAACTCAACCAAGAGCACTTCCGTAGTTGGATCAGACTGCACATCGTCCAGGCAGGACTTTTAGCCTTTCTTCCTGGAAGAACTGCTTAGTCGTCATATTCTTTGGGATGTCCTCATGTGTATGGCTCTCTTCCCCAAGCATTCATAGCATCTCTATTGGGTTGGGTCATGGGCTCGTGCTTGGCTCCTCCAAAAGGTGGATTTTGTTTTCCTGAAGCCGTTCTGTTGTGGACTCCTGTTGCATCAGCCACGCTCTGATGCAGCAAAGCAGGATGTTTCCTCCGCCGTACTTTAGAGTTGGGCTGATGTTTTCATGATGATATGCAGTGGCCCTTTCTATGTCAGATGTAGTGCTCTGTGTGCGTTTTTTTTTTCTCCAGATAGTTCAATCTTAGTTTGATCAGTCAACAAAACATTCTGCCAGTTCCGCTGTGGACTGTCAACGTGCTCTTTCACAACTTCAGGCGTGCAGCAATGTTCTTTTTTAGTAAGCAGTGGCTTCCTTCGTGGTGTCCTGTCGTAGATACCCTGCTCGTTCAATGTTTTACATACTGTAGACTCAGACACAGATGTTAGCCATTTCCAATGACGCCTTCAAATCTTGTCATTTGGGCTTGTTTCTTTATCTCAGTGACGAGTCTTCTTTGTGCTCTTGGTGTCATTTCGACTCTGCTCCCACTTCTTGCTAGAGTAGCCACAGTCCCAAAGTGTCTCCATTTGTCTTTGAAATCACTTTGTAACCCTTGGCAGCATTATGTAAATCAACAATTCTTGATCGTAGATCCTCTGAAAGTGTCTTCTTGTGCATCAAGAGTTGAACATTGAACTTTATTGAACTGGTGACCCTGTGCTAATCTACATGGGACAAATAAACTTGAAGACTTGTATGAACTGCTACACACACACAGTACAGCTGACTGACGACTTGACGGGATTCTGGTAATTAGTTTTTTAAGTTATGCAAAGATAATTAATGTCCAG
>NW_020851835.1:369-868 GCF_000972845.2 Larimichthys crocea | reverse complement strand
ATATTAACTGTTAGCCCATCAGCGTAACATGCTAATGTTAACATGTTAATGCTAACATGCTAATGCTAACATGCTAATGTTAACTGCTAGTGCATCAGTGCTAACATGCTAATGCTAAAATGCCAATGGTAACTGCTAGCCCATCAGCGTTAACATGTTAATGCTAACATGTTAATGCTAACATGCTAATTTTAACTGTTAGCCTATCAGCACATCAGCGCTAACATGCTAATGTTAACATGCTAATGCTAACAACCTAATGTTAACATGCTAATGCTACCATGCTAATGCTAACTGCTAGCCCATCAGCGTTAACATGCTAATGTTAACAATGCTAATGCTAACATGATAATGCTAAAATGCTAATGTTAACATGTTAATGTTAACATGCTAATGTTAACCGCTAGTGCATCAGCGTTAACATGGTAATGCTAACATGCCAATGTTAACTGCTAGCCCATCAGCGTTAACATGCTAATGGTAACATGCTAATGTTAAC
>NW_020851835.1:0-289 GCF_000972845.2 Larimichthys crocea | reverse complement strand
AATGTTAACATGCTAATGTTAACATGCTAATGTTAACTGCTAGCCCATCAACGTTAACATGCTAATGTTAACATGCTAATGCTAACATGTTAATGCTAACATGTTAATGCTAAAATGCTAATGTGAACATGTTAATGTTAACATGCTACTGTTAACTGCTAGCCCATCAGTGTTAACATGCTAATATTAACATGCTAATGCTAACATGCTAATGCTAACTGCTAGTCCTTCATTGTTAACATGCTAATGCTAAAATGCCAATGCCAATTGCTAGCATGTAAGCGCTAGC
>NW_020851834.1:0-745 GCF_000972845.2 Larimichthys crocea | reverse complement strand
GCGACAGTGCTAACCACTGCACCACAGTGCCGCCCTTATGTAAATATATTAAATATTATGGTCTAATGAAGTCACTGAATGCAAACATTATCAGTCCCTATAGGAACATTATACACATGTTCCAATTAGAGGATGTCTTACACACTAATATACACAAACACAAAACCCCACCATTCATTCATTCAGTCTATAACTTCTTGAAAACAGTCTACACTTACTTTCTTGACGAAATGAGAAAACGAATTACCACTCTCATGTCTGTATGGTAGGTAAGAAGCCACAGCCGGCTAACTTAGCTTAGCACAAAGAGTGGAAACAGAGGGAAACGCCTAGCATGAGCACTTGTAAAGTTCACTAATTGAAACAAATCTCATTTTCTCTCTAGAAAAAAATAAAAAACTTTTTGCTGTTGTGTCATTGTGGTTGGTGTTTTGGGCTGGGACCAGTAACTGGACTTTATGCTGGTTGCCTGGCAACAGGTTCTGGCCAAAAAATAGTCCCAACACTTTGGTAACCTATAACAATATAACAAATAATTAATAGATAACGCTAACTCAAGGCAAGAAATAAAATAAAATGTCAGACTTTTCCTTTACTGAGTGTTGCACATCACATTTATTCAGTGCACACAGTATACACACACACACACACACACACACACACACACACACACACACACATAACATATTAAATACATACATACATACATACAAAGCAGAAGTTCAGTCAGCTTTTTCTTTCTTTC
>NW_020851833.1:0-934 GCF_000972845.2 Larimichthys crocea | reverse complement strand
TCCAAATAAAAACATTTGTACATAGCAGTGTACTCCTAACATGTTAATGCTAACATACTAACGTTAACATGCTAATGTTAATTGCTAGCGCATCAGCGTTAACATGCTAATATTAACATGCTAATGTTAACATGCTAATGTTAACATGCTAATGTTAATAGCTAGTGCATCAGTGCTAACATGTTAATATTAACATGCTAATGCTAACCTGTTAATGTTAATTAACATTAGCCACTAAGAATTAAATACATGTTAATGTTAACATGCTAATGTTAACATGCTAATGTTAACATGCTAATTGCTAACATGCTAATGTTAATTGCTAGCGCGTCAGCGTATCAGCGCTAACATGCTAATGTTAACATGCTAACGTTAACATGTTAATTGCTAACATACTAACGTTAACATGCTAATGTTAATAGCTAGCGCATCAGCGTTAACATGTTAATATTAACATGCTAATGTTAATTGCTAGCGTGTGAGCGCATCAGCGCTAACATGATAATGCTAACCTGCTAATGTTAATTAACATTAGCCACTAAGAATTAAATACATGCTAATGCTAACATGTTAATGTTAACATGCTAATGTTAATTGCTAGCGCGTCAGCGTATCAGTGCTAACATGGTAACGTTAACATGTTAATGTTAACATGCTAATGTTAATAGCTAGTGCATCGGCGTTAACATGCTAATGCTAACCTGCTAATGTTAATTAACATTAGCCACTAAGAATTAAATACATGCTAATGCTAACCTGCTAATGTTAACATGCTAATTGTTAACATGATAATTACTAGCGCATCAGCGCTAACATGCTAATGCTAACATGTTAATGTTAATTGCTAGCGTGTGAGCGCTAGCTGCTCTTGTGTCTAAATAAACATGTTTAAAAAGACTATTTGAGGTGTGCGTGAATTTTCTAGTACTGAATT
>NW_020851832.1:192-632 GCF_000972845.2 Larimichthys crocea | reverse complement strand
AACATTATAGTCATTATGGCCTTGAAGTTGATGTTTTTTGGGGGGAGGTCGTGTAGAGTATTATAGGCCACTGGGGATGAGTCACGTGTGGGAAAAACATCTTATACACCACTTATCTAGAGCACAAGACACACATGAGGGCGAGCAAGACACAATTAAAGATCTACAGACACAGCTGTTGCGGATGCAGATACTTGAGACGAAACAAAAAGTAAATGATAAGAAAAAATAAGACAAACCACACACTAAGGTGATGGTAGCCGCTGAGCCGCCAGGGACTCCAGGGGCCTCATGTACGAATACTTGCGTGGATTTCCTACTAAAACTTGAACCCGTAAACTGTCATACGCACAAAAATATTCATTCGTTCGTTCGTTTTCTTCCGCTTATCCATGATCGGGTTGCGGGGGCAGCAGCTTCAGCAGGGAGACCCAGACTTC
>NW_020851832.1:0-182 GCF_000972845.2 Larimichthys crocea | reverse complement strand
CGGGCCACCAAGGGGAGCGCCGGGAGGAGACCGCTGTTACTACTGTAAGGGGCAGGGACACTGGGCACGTGATTGTCCCCACCTGCATTGAAGGGAAAATCCGGGTAACCCAAACCCGGCAGGACGTAAACAGGGACAAGATGGTCTGCCTCTACCGTGCGGCTCAGACACCTGCCATGAAG
>NW_020851831.1:0-4749 GCF_000972845.2 Larimichthys crocea | reverse complement strand
TTCGGGGGGAGAACGAGAGAAAGCTAGAGAGGAGAGAGAGAGAGAGCGGAGAGCGGAAGAGATGAGAGAGACGATGATGTAGAGATAGAGGTGAGATGAGGGTGGAGCGGGAGAGAGATGGTGAGAGAGACAGACAGTACAGATAAGATGAGAAGCAAGGCGAGAAAAGGGAGAGACGAGCGGAGCGAGGAGGAGAGACAGACAGACATGAGAGAACAGAGATGAGAGTAGAGAGAGAGGGAGAGGAGAGCGAGAGGCCAGACTGCGTAGGTAGATGATTTGAGCACAGAGATGAGGGCGAGGATCCAGACAGACAGAAAGAGAGGAAAGTTGAGAGACGGAAAGCAGAGATGAGAGAGCGATGAGCGCCGAGCGATGCGACGAGAGAGGGCCCAGACAGAAGACAGACGAAAGAGAGAGAGAGCGCTGAGAGATGAGAGAGAGAGCGCGAGCGGGAGAGGGAGAGAGTTATAGGACAGCGAGAGGGGGAGACAGACCCAGACAGTACAGACATGCAGACAGACAGAGAGAAGCCTAGTTGTTGAAAGGTAAGGTCGGAAGGAAAGGCGAGGTGGGTTCGAAATGGAAAATGGAAGTAGATGGCCGAAGTTAGAGAGAAGGAGGCGAGAGAGAGAGAAGTAGAAGCAAGAAGTGGTTAGGTAAAGTTTAAAGTCACGTTGTGATGCTCATATGTAAACTAGACCGGCCATGACCGGTGAAAGTGAGAATATGTGGCTTTGTTGGGAAACCACTAGAGTTTCATCTGGAGAAGATTTCCGGATCCTCTGAACCGAGTCTTCTTCTTGTTCTTCTCACCCGCTGAGCTCCACTTTTGGGGAAGGGTTGGCTGCAGCTCCACAGTTGGACCAACTGCGCTGAAACTCATCTTCAATTGGCCCACATCGTAACTGGATTGATAGCAGCTGAAGCAGGAGCAGCACTAGACTCTTCTTCAGTGAGACTATACGGCTCACTGACTGCATCATCACAGTTACTCAGCTGATGATCTGAGGAAACATCAGGGATGAAATCTCGCCCTCGCAGTATCCATATAGAAGATCCGCAGGGGAATCTTCTCCAGAGAAAATTGGAGAAGATCGTCTGTCACTGGGACGACTGTCTGCGTAATGGAGACGGTCTCACATATTGTCTTCTTATCAGAAACACAGTTTGCAAAGCGTTTGTTCTGGTGAGCTGTACATGACCATCCATCAACAGAGCAACTCAAACTGAATAGTTACCACTGGAACTAGTGGAAGACTGTCGCGTACAATGGAGCACGTCTCAATATCGTCTTCTTCAGTGACAACAACAGGTTTGCCAAAGCACTCTTGTTGGTGAGCTGACATGGTCCTATCATACAGAAAGCAGTCACATTCGAATCAGTTACCACTGGTGCGTGGTATCTCCATCATAACTGTCTCGAGTCAATAAGACTGTTCGCTGTTGTTTCTGGATGTCGCACGTAAAACTGTCAGGTGTTTGAGAATCTAATACTGGAGCTCCTCAACAGCCTCTCAGAAAATCTGCTTCATTTTCACATGCCTCGCGAGATCTCAACTTTGAAATCGTCATCATTTAGTTCATGTTTGGGCATCTCAGCAAATGGAATTCTCAGTTAATCTTTCACTGGGAGTGGCAGGAGATGGCTCTATTTCTAATCAGCATCAATCGCATGGACAGGTCTGCGATTTTCCATAGTGAAGTGTGTCATCTCACTTAAGTCCATGTCAGTGTAGATGACTAAATATTCAAGTTACGAGATGATTTCAAGGGGGAACATGTCATAAATTGAACGCCTCATCTGCATAAAAGCTGTCATCACGTCTGCCCGGTGACCCATTGAAGAACGGGTTCTTAAACGCCTGTCCCTTGGAGTCCTCTCCTTTAGGATCCAGGTCGAAATTCCTTGGAGAGCTTAGACATATGCCAATCCTATCTGCTAAGTGAATGAGTCTCTTATGTGCTTAAATGTTTTTACAGCATCGTCCAATTCCGGCCAGTTGAACCAGTGATTATCAACATTTGGCTTGGACACCTGTGCTTTTTAATACTCATCTGCGTGATTCAGTCTCCATCCTTGAATGCAGGGTCTAGCAGAATATGCCAAGGTGTATTGTGCAGCATTCAGCATGTGTTCCTTGCTGACCCAGCAAGGTGTACTAGGATCTCATGAATCTATACAAACAGTTTCCAGGGCAGAGGTGCACCGACGTATCAATGCCATACACATCCCCTCCCACTATCAATGGGCTGTCCGCATAGGGGAGTCCTAAAACTCACCTCTGGGACCCATATCCACAGGTGCTTCACCTCCCCTTCACGTAGCTTGCTCACTGTGTTCGGGCTAAGCCAAATCAATTAGCTGTAAGTTAAAACGGCTTGTCCTCGTTTGATTTAACAGCATGATGTTGGTCAAAGCTGTAATCGGTGTGTAGGATGCCCGAATAGCCTTAAGAGCGTCAAATGTAATACAGCAGCTGTAGCTTACAGGTCTATTTCGTTTAGACTTAATGGAAGCCAGTCTCTCTCTCTCATAAGGTCACAGGCCTTCTGTCCCAGATTTTCAAAGGCAGCAGAGCGGCGTGAACTTGAGTATCCAGGCCAATTGATAAATATTGGGTTTTTTTTTTTTCTGGATCCAAAGTCCTGATGCTTCTAGCATTTTGACCCCCTTTCGGACATAGCGCTTTCGTTTGTTGTGATATTTTACGGCCACTGTTTGCCCGTTGTAAATGATGGCATGGTGGCAACTTTGCCAAAGCATCCCCTCAACCATTAGTTTACTCACCAGATAGCGTGTAGAGTGCTGTACAGTATACGAACACGTTCTGTACTTCATAGGCTGGTGTGCTCGTTGCTTTTCTTCGAATTAACTGAGGTTGAAGTTGAGAGAAGACATTTTTTCAGTCCAAATGTTCTCAAAACAGTATGAATCATTCGGGTTCTTACTCTAAAGGTAACCAGTGGGAGCTGACTGTGTCCCCAGTCCTAAGTCTTTATGTGAATTGACTGTGACATAAGTATTAACACATCAGAGAATTAAAGGAAGCTCATAAATCAAAGGAGTTCAGCTAACATCAAAGCACTCAAATTAAAAACAAACAAACAAAAAACAAATTAAATGAAAACATCCACATAATGTTTCATTAAGGTCCATACGTAGAATTTAGTTATCTTATTGTGTGATAAGATAGTTAATTTATTATTTGAATAAGTTAGTTCCTTATTTGGTATAATATTGCATTTTCAAGCTCCTCACATCACCCTTACCGCCTTTCCTAGTATAAAGAAGAAACATCACTCTTAAAGAAACGCCGCTGTCCAGAGTCAGTACGTCGTTTGTCTGTTCTGGGCTGCTGTGTTCAACATGGAGGCCTCCATTAAGAGAACCCATCCACTGCATTTCTACAAGGCTCATTCTTAAAGTAACAAATATACAAAGATTCCTATTTTCAGGTGATTATAAATGAACGAAAAACTTTAGCTATGATGGCCCCAATCCTACACACTGCACCCTTAATGTTAAAATTACATTAGTGATTACCATGCTGCAGCGTACTCAAAACATATCGTTAGCATTCATTTTCTACGTACTGTTCTGTCCTTGAAATATATTCTGCTAAACATATTTCATATTTGTATCTGCTACTTGTCATTTATATATCCGTATACGTATGTACATTACTCTCCACTTTAATGTCTTTGGACTCTGGTTAGATGCCCAACTGCATTCATATTCTTATGCTCAAACTGCATCCTTTTTGCTCCCACTGCTGCCTTTTTGGTTAAAAGAGCCATTAGTGGTGACATTCCAGGTTTTAACATCAGCATTAGTTGCTTCTATCCATAATATTAAATATGACATTAAGAAGTGGTACTCTCGTTTTAATGAATCATTTGGAACACAGGTATTAAACTTTTTTGTAATAAATGTAACTTCGTGTTCAGATCAGCCGGGGGCATGACTGAATACACTCTCTGGATGTGGTAAAAATAATGACAGACTCCTGCTTTTAATTTCATACTCGGCACTACACCATGGTACAAAAAAATTATGGGTTTTTTTTTGTTTTTATTTCTATGGTTGATTTTTCACCCTCTGCTAGATAAGAATTGCTACCTTACAGTGGTGGTGGGGTTTGCGTATCTCTGTGATCCTGGGACCTGCGTTGTCGGGGCAATAGCCCCCGGTAGGGTCTCCCAAGTCAAATTGTTCCCAGGGGAGAGATCAGACAAAAAGTGATTCACAAATACCCTTATGACACAGAACAGAATGAGCTGTTCATGTGTGATGGAAAAATGGAGTGTGAGATGGACCTGTGGGTTGGTGCAGCGTCTACAGTACCACTGACATTGTACCGAACCGTTGTGGGGCAGAGGGAGCTGAGGCAGAAGGCAAGCTCGATTTTCCAGTCCATCTACGGTCCAACCCTTACCTATGGTCATGAGCTCTGAATAGTGACCGGAGAACACTAGTCTCACTAAAGAAGAGTCTAGTGCTGCTCCTGCTTCAGCTAATGTCAATCCAGTTACTGATTGTGGGACAATTCCCAGTGAAGACAGAGTTTCAGCTGCAGTTGGCCCAACTGATGGAGCTGCGGCCAACCTGTGACCGGACCAAAGTAGTGACTGGACCAGGCTGAGCCGGAAGGCAAGCTTGATTTTCCAGTCCACCTAAAGTCCAACCCTTACCTAAGGTCATGAGCTTTGAGTAGTGACCAGAAGACTGAAATCACAGATACACTT
>NW_020851830.1:0-928 GCF_000972845.2 Larimichthys crocea | reverse complement strand
TATGAGAAAAACCCTCGATTTGAATAAAATTGTCTGGAATATCGTTTGTAAACCAAGTCTCCGTAAAGGCCATAATGCCAGACTCACGGTACTCGTAGTAAGCTCTTACCTGTAGACGCAGGTTATCCAGCTTGTTTTTAAGAGAACGGGGGTTGCATAGGAGCATTGGCGGTAACGCTAGCTTGGTGGCTAAATCTGTGCTAGTAATCCACCGAAGACAGACATTTAACAGAAATGTTACAAACGAACAAACAGACGTGTAACCAGAGCCCTTCTCCATGTCGCCAGTGGAGCAGCGCCACCACAATGAAGTCAGGATCTGATCAACCCGGACTTACAAACGAGTTTCTTCTCTCTTACTTTGGCCTGTTTTGTTTAGTCTCCGGGTTGTTCAAACTCTACTCTGGACAACTTTTGGTTTTGTGGGAAACACTGCTGTCCCCTTTGGTCTGTAGTTTTATGGGGAGTTTGGGTGTATTTGTGTTTTGGGGTATTTTGGGGGGAGGTCGTCCCACTTTGGCCACAATATGCATTTTTTGGTTGTTGTTTTCTTTATTACTTGATTGGTTAATGGCAATATAGATCCCAGCATTGCTTGGTCAGGTACCTCTCTCAGATTTTTTAGTTGGAATATCAGATGTATGGGTAATCCTGTTAAGAGATCCAAGGTTTTTACACACTTGAAACATTTAAACTCTGATATAGTATTTTTACAGGAGACTCATCTTCGCATTAAAGATCAGCATAGGTTACATTGCCCTTGGGTAAGTCAAGTCTTCCACTCAAATTTTAGAGGGGCTAGAGGGGTTGCTATTCTCATAAATAAGAAAGTTAAATTCTCATCCACTGATGTTATTGCTGATAGGAATGGCACATACCTTATAGTTATTGGTACCCCGATGCAAAAAAAGGTTTTGTTAATAAATGT
>NW_020851829.1:241-786 GCF_000972845.2 Larimichthys crocea | reverse complement strand
TTTTGTGTTTTAGCATCAGGGGCACCATTGTCGGAAATATTGCTAACTTGGGCTCTGGCATGACTCCAGTCACATCTATCTATCTCCTCAGTACTTGTCTGTTTTGAAAGTTGATTGTTTTTCGTGTTTATTGTGTAAGTTATAGATATTTCCGTCTGTTTCATTTCTGTCTGTTTATTGTGGGGGTTTTTTTTGGCTTTTTTACTTTTTTCTAATTCTGTAGTGTATGCTACACTTTTCTCTGCTGTAACAAGTAAATTTACCCGTGGGACCATAACAATTGTGGGAATGTATAATAATGTTTGAATTAAAATAGACGTGTGTTATATGTATCTGGGTAAGTATAAGGTCACACAGAGTATATTGCTTTTGAGTGTTGAGTAATTAGTGTGGATTATATTATCAGAAGTGCCTAATAATCATTTAAAGATATTAAACTGTGTGATTATGTTGAACTATTGATTTTAAGAAGTGCCTAATAATCATTTAAAGATATATTAAGAATGTTGTATAATCAGCAGAGTGTCTTTGCAGAAGTTGCTGTT
>NW_020851829.1:0-231 GCF_000972845.2 Larimichthys crocea | reverse complement strand
TCATTTAAAGATATTAAACTGTGTGATGATGTTGAACTATTGCTTTTAAGAATGTTGTATAATCAGCAGAGTGTCTTTGCAGAAGTTGTTGTGTCTGAGTGCAAGCCTACGCCTGAGGTATGTGTGTGAGCACAACTAGAAACTGTTACAAAGCATCTGAATCTAGGCACAGAGTGTACTCAAGGACAATAGTCAGAGAAAAGGGCGCACACACACACACCCAGGCGTCGG
>NW_020851828.1:0-542 GCF_000972845.2 Larimichthys crocea | reverse complement strand
AATAATAATAGTGATAATAAAAAAAATAAAAGTTAATCCACGTCCTTCAGAGGCGTAATTACACTGAGAGAAGCGATCAGACCGATTAAAGCCAGGTATAATACTTTTCGATCAGGAATATCTGGAAGTTCAAAGGCGAAAATCTGTTTTCAGTAAAATTCCATCAGTTGCACTGCCAACACTCGGCCATCTGATTGCTATGCAGTGACGAAGCGCTGTGCTTGCAAGTGAAGCCCCAAATGTACGAAGTAACATGAGTAATAGGTGATATTTGTCTGACTCTTTGCCAGCATCCCAAAACTTTCCAGAGTGTTTGTAAGAAAAAGTGTCATTCTTGTGGTATAAATTACTTTTTTTTTTCTTTTTTCTTTTTTTGTCATAGTTTATGGAAATCACGCCGCATAGGGTGGCGCGTTATTGGAACCTGTAGGCGTGCGTCTGCAAAGAGACAATGGCACCAATCTGACAAATCCTCTCACAAAACAAAACAAGTTAAAAAAAAAGAGAGAAGCTGCTCATCAAAGTGTTTTAGGTAAGTCGAC
>NW_020851827.1:0-623 GCF_000972845.2 Larimichthys crocea | reverse complement strand
TCCTTTAAGGAGTTTCTGTCAGATAATTTTTCTGCTCCACCAGTCACTCACTCACACATTGTTTCACTTCCCTTCAAGAAGCCTGTCATGCATGTCAGCACAGAGAGAATCATCATACACAATGACCTGAAATATATCTAACTGCACTGGAAATAATTAAAATAAAGTATATTTTCATCAAAAGGACAAAAGTTAATCAGATCCACTGTTAAAGGACATTACGAGCCAAAAATAACTGACGACCATATTTACAATGTTCATACGACAGATTTAAAAACCAAACAGCCTAAAAAAACTGTCAAAATGAATTCAAACTGAGGTCAAAAGAGTATCAGAGACATTATTTCACAAATTTGGTGACACTTTGAATAATTTCAACTTCTTACTCACCGTTCAAAACATTTTAGAACTCAACTTCCAATCAGTATCAAACAAAGAATTAAATGCTAAATCCAAATTTTGTCAAGTTCTAATGTCGTTGTTTAATCTATCCTACAGTTCAAGCTGTTCACATTTCACAAATGACACTGGAACATGTCATGAAAAGTTTAGTAAAGCTGCTTTGAGTTCAATACTGAGATTAAACAGTCTTAAAACAGTCTTAAAAGTCATTTAGATTGGTC
>NW_020851826.1:0-904 GCF_000972845.2 Larimichthys crocea | reverse complement strand
AGGTGATTATACACTAATAAAAACATAGTTATATGTAATATTAGAATAGAATATTTTATTCAATTTCTGCCATATCAGTCAGGGGAGCATCAAAGTCCTTAGGGTTTATCCTCTGGGAACCATGAATGTCTGTATAAAATGTAATTTAAATCTATCCAGTACTGTCCATGGAGCCATGCTGACAGCGAGGGGTCGACCCACGCTCCTGTACACCCCACACTGATGACAGCAGCTCCTTTTATTGCAGCTATTTTGACATGTTTCATTCAGAAAATCACAGATCAGATCAGCTGCTTCACATTCAGTTCTGGTTTTACTGACTAACTGGGACACCTGAAGAGAACGCAGCCACTGTTAATGAGCTTCATCAGCTGTGACAAGTCAAAACATCTGCTGTGGAGACTCAGGATCACTCAGTGGTCAATGGTTTGTGTTCAGGTACTGCAGTTTGCTATCAGCTCTCATTGTGCAGACACAGATATAAAACAAAGAGCTCAGCAGGTGATCATAAATATTAAACCTATGCACAGGTTAAAATCTGCATTTCTTCTTCTGTGGTGTTTATTTCAGGCTCTTTGTGTAACTAAAGTGTGTCAGCACAGAAACCTGTGAGTGTCTGTCGCCCTCCAGTGGCTGCTCCGGCTCTTCAACATGAAACCATTTCATGTCTCTGAAGGACAAAAAAAACTAAACCTGCAGCAGGAGAGAGATCCTGAGATGTCTGGTAAGTCTTTGAATCTTTCTTTATATGTTTGTTTGTATAAATGTGTTGTATTCTCTCCTTTCTGACCTTATAGAGGGAATAAAATATTGGTGACTCCAGTGGAACATGGTTTAAAAATAAAAGGCTGTGATAGACACCTAAAGTATCAGAAATATAAAGACTTAAATAACAATATATATT
>NW_020851825.1:445-665 GCF_000972845.2 Larimichthys crocea | reverse complement strand
AATTTGCTTCTATGTGCTGTTTTTAAACCCACTGCTGCATCTCCTGGAGTCTGTCATGAAACAGGCAACATACCCTAGCAACCTGCCGTAACTAACGTGTACAATCGCCAGTTTTTATGTTTTGGATGCTGTGGAAATCATTGGCTGAAGATTGCTAACTATCGATGCAAAATGACGTTGTCAAAAGCCACGAAAAGAAAAGTTGATTCCGAATACAGGA
>NW_020851825.1:0-375 GCF_000972845.2 Larimichthys crocea | reverse complement strand
GAGACAAAGCATGGCCACTTCAAAAACGCATATGCTCTCGGGACAGAGGCGCAAACACAGAAAATTAAATCCTTGGAGGCTGGATATGCACACAGCAGCATCTTTCTTAATTCAGGAACAGCGCAGATGTTTCCCCATGCCGCTGATGTGCATTCGCATTTTTTAATAAGGCTATTTGATATTTGAGCCGACCTTGTTTGTTTTTTTAAATAATTTTTTTAATTTAATGAAACACATTTGTTCACGTTGTCCGTTGCAAGAGGGACACAGGACACTTTTATTGTCCACAGGTTACAGCGCACGCACGTGCCAATTAGTGTTCCAACCTGTGCGTCAAGTAAAGAGGCTGAAGGATGTTCTGGCTGCTGTCACATT
>NW_020851824.1:0-4372 GCF_000972845.2 Larimichthys crocea | reverse complement strand
GTTTCACCCGAAACATTTAGATTTAGGTTTAGATTTAACATTTAAATTTAGATTTAGATTTAACATTTAGATTTAGATTTAACATTTAGATTTAGATTTAACATTTATATTTAACATATAGATTTAGATTTAACATTTAGATTTAGATTTAACATATATATTTAGATTTAGATTTAACATAAATTTAGATTTCACATTTAGATTTAACATTTAGATCTAACATTTAACATTCAGATCTAACATTTAGATTTAGATTTAACATTTAACATTTGGATTTAACATTTAGATTTAGATTTAACATTTAACATTTGGATTTAACATTTAACATTTGGATTTAAATATTTAAATATCTCTAAATTGAAAAATATTGTTGTAAATTTGCAAAAAAGTGACTCTCAAAACTACACACCAAGTTTTCAAACATTGTTTGAAGCTAAATGTGACAAAATGTTGCTGTTATTTTCAGCGTGAGCCGCTTTACAAACAGCACCCCATAGTTTAGTGTTTGAACTGAAACACGTGTGAAACTTGTTTTTGTTGGACGGTCAGGAGGACAGTACAAGTACCAGGAACTGAACCCGGAAGAGAAAAAAACGTTCTTCTTCCCACAAACTTTAGAGGCTTTCCTGTCTCACATTCCTCAGAGCTAGTAGTACCAACTCGACAGACGGACTAACCACGAGTTGTTTCCAATCAAAAACCTAGTATTCCCCTTTGCCTGTCCACGGTCATGCTGGGGGCAACTTCCCCGACCTCCATGACGACTTTATCGTATATACGTCCGTTATTCGCGCGTTGCTGTATAATGATCTGTCTGAAAACTGGCCTCACCGAATGTGAGACCAGGAAGATGTATATGTCTTAAGATATGCTATTGGACATATCCTTCTCTTACTCAGCAAATAGCGGGCACTCAACGCTACCAACCTTATCCTCTCCGATCACTAGACCAGATGTCCCAATCTCTGTCCCACATAATACAGCTTTGTTCCCCTCCGCCCTACGCCGACCCCTCATCTGACCTCCACTTATCCCTGCCACCACGTCTCCATAGCCCATAGCAACACGAGCCCCTGATAGCCAACTTATCTGACCTCCCCACCTAACCCAATGTGAACTTATTATTCAAACTAGTCCGAATCGTTCTCACCTTAATGGAAGCCTCAACATTGCACGTTAAAACCCGAGTAAGTAACAAACCGTTCTTACCTCCCCATGTGACGTTTCCATGGGAACTCTCAGGCCCTTTCGCGCACCAATGAGAATCCAGAGCCCCGTTTCCCATTCTGCTCCTTCAAGAAACCAGAACAATAACTAAGTTGAATAAAAGGAAGTCAAGTCCTGTCCGTACTTATCCTGTAACACCCAGTCATATAAATGAGGAGAAAGAAAGATGAGAACAGTCAAAATCCTCTGCAGTCGCTTCATTCTTTTTTAGTCTCGCTGCCGCCCAGGGGACGGTCTTGATGACGCAACAGGAAAGCAGGCCTACTGTTAGGATGTTGAAACATCGAGGCTCCAGCCAGCAGGAGGAAAACAGCTTAGCTTTACTGTTATGATAATACACATCCAGTTTCAAGTTCATTACGTGAAATGAATATAAAGATGTGAGTCATGTGCTCTGTCAAACGGTTCCGTCAAGGCTGGACACGTCAGATCATAAGAAAACAAAACAGGTCAAACATGATGCAAAATAAGAGACTAACGCTGATGACGCTGCCATTGAGCCTGATGGACGCTACAAGTGTTGTTTGTTGTAGCTTGGACACTTTGATGGTTTGGTCTCCCATCAGGACGTCATCGTCATGTGGCTAAAATCAGAGTTTTCAGTTCAGTCTTTGTTTCTACAGTCAGAGCATAAACAAGCTGATCAAGTTTTAAAGACCAAGTTTTCAGGGTTGTCATTGGACCAGTTTGACACATCTCACAGAATATATGATGTGATGAATTTCATGAATATTCACTCATACAATACAGGTCAAAATGCCTCTCATCTCAAAGTATATTATGGAAGCCCCCAAATAAAACCACTGAAGCAGAGTGTCTTCATACAGGTGTAGTCATGTTACTGTCAGGGATTTCACCTGTTTAAAGTCCAGATGAGTCAAAGAGACTTTCTTTTTTGCCCCTTCGTGTGCAGACGCTGGACAGACGCTGCTGCTGTCTGTGTTTAATCTGACCCGACACTCCTACCTTCAAATCCAATCCAGAAACGTCAGTATGACGTCAGAGCAGAACCCACAGTCTGAGCCTGTGTGTAGTGCTGCCAGTACCAGCAGCAGTGTCACTGTACAATTAGGTGTGTTCAGTAAGCCGCTCTGATGGGAGTTTTCACAGCCAGTGGAGGACACCCTGACAGAGCTCCAAAGAGTTCCAACGTGCAGAAAAGACTGACAGGCCCCAAAAGAAAGAAGAGCAAGAAAAAAAACAGGTGAGTCATTGCAGCGGTGGCCGGAGAACCGTCTTGTAATTAAAGTCATGGACAACATGTTGGACAAAACACAACGTGCATCAACAAAAGAGGTCGTACCCGAAGCTAACCAAACACCAGATTATGTGACACACATTACACTAACCTAAAAACTGTTTAGACATCAGCAGCCTTCAGAACACGGCCCACCCACCGTTCTGTCTGTTTCAATTACAAACCTGCTTTAATCATTTAAATGTGTTGACGTCACTCTGTGAGTGTAAAGGAGAAAGAAAACTTTTTCAATAACTCCAATTATGACTGAGAGCATAAATGGACGTTCAGAGGTCGTTAGTTTTTTTATTCACCACTACCTTTATTAAAACAACATTACAAGAACTCCAGAGGAACACATACATACCAATAAACTACATAGTAGTATTCACTAACCATTCCTTTTGGGACTTTATTTCAGCCATGTAAGGTTCCCTCGTAAACGTAACCAGGTGGTAAGAACATAGTCCTCTGACCACCTCTGACTCACCATCAAGCCACAACCAGGAAACCACCTTTTGTCTTGGCAGCAGCATGTGGTATTGTAACCAGTTAATGAACCTGGAATCACCGGTTTTAAACACCAATCAGAGTTATGGTATTTCCCAAAGTACATTTACTGTAAGATTACTGAATATGTGTCTATTGGGGGTAACAAACTAAGTAATTACCAGCCATCTATTTGAAGGTCGGTCTTAAATGAACTCTGGTGACTATTCATCTAGTTTCTTCTTTCACTACTTACTGAGTAAAGTAATAGGTTAGTGCGATGGGTGGTAAGTCTTGACTTGGACTGAAACCCTCTTTGGACTGGTTCTGTGACTCGTCCTGGTTTTTGGTCTCTTCCTTCCTTAGCAACATCTTTTATCCCTGCAAAAATGATGAACGACTTCAAAATTGTCAGCAGGTTTTTATGTGCAGGTCCTCTATTGTCTCTGTGTTGATGACTTAAATACACCTTTAAATGTGGTTGGCTGTTGAGGTCCTCCTCAACAATATCCTCCGTCCCAATGTTTGTAGTGTGCTGATGTTGTTCTTATTGTGAAACAGGTATTCTATATTTTAGATTGAAAGTAAGTACACATCTTTGGTTTGAGGACGCGGGTGGTTTTGTTTCTAGTTGCTTATATTTTGTCGTGTGTTCTTTAAAACTGTTCATATGCGTATATGGTTTGTCACAGGGCTGCCATGCAGCCTCATGCTAAATAGCCTGAGGGACAAATGGATCCCAAAGAAACATTATTTAATGTGTACATAAAAAATAACATCATCATGTTCATTTCCATGTTTACCCAGTCGTCCACACTGACTTAGAACAAACGTCTGACATTAAAAAAAGTGTTCCTATATTTAAACTTTTGAAAACAACACTGAAAAGGGTTTTAACTGAAAGGAAAAGAAGAAGAACCGTTTGCTACTGTAAAACAGCCGCCTTGTTCAGAGATTCATTCACACAGTTTGTTGCTTTGATTATAGCTGAGAATAGCTCTGCTGAAAGGAATGGATAGGACCTCTCTGCGGAGCCTCGATCAGGACTGAGCTGGATGAACGTCCCTTATTCGCACCTCTCTATGACATGTAGTTGCTTTATCTGCTCCTGGGTCTTATTTATCTGACCAGGGCGTACATTTCACTATCATTTATAACGCCAACGTACAAAGAGTTCATCCCAGAAGACGTGATCCAGAAACGGTCGAGACACCGATCTATAAACGGTGTCCTGAAATGAAATTAGCTTGTCCTCTGCTGGGACCTTGTCCTCTGCTGGGAACTTGTCCTCTGCTGGACTGTCCGTGTCCCGCTGCTGGACCCTTGTCTCTGGGAGGCCCCTTGCCTTGCTGGGACATTCCCGCTGTGTAGTTTTCCCTCTTTGATCTGGAATATAATCAGGGAAAAATACTTTTTGAT
>NW_020851823.1:0-878 GCF_000972845.2 Larimichthys crocea | reverse complement strand
TGCATGCCTGCCTGACTTAACCTGTATCTGTGTCACATATATACAAAGGAGAAGAGAGTTGTCTTCAGGATGAGCTTCTTGGTCAGCAGCAAAGAAGAGAAAAAAGAAGAAGATATACTTTATTAATCCCTCAATGGAGAAATTCTTTTTTCACTCTATTTTTTATTTTATTTACATGCATTTTAACCCGGACACACACATGCAGTACAACAGCATAGACATGCAAATGTGGAGAGAGATGGTGGAGTGATGTGCAGCCAGCCAGACCAGTGCCCAGCGAGCAGTTGGGGGGGGAGTGCCTTGCTCAAGGGCACCTCAGCAGTGCCCAGGAGGTGAACTGGCACCTCTCCAGCTACCAGTCCACCTTCCATATTTTTGGTCCATGTGGGACTTGAACCGGCCACCCTCCTCCCCAATATTAGGATATTATACCTATAGAGGATATTTCTATAGGTGTTGGCATGTGACAGCAATGATTTAACAGAGTTTCAGTTGTGACAATACATGCATCATAACAAGCAAAGCATCAACAATAGTATCTAGTAATAGCTACAGCATGAATAATAATTTTCTGATTGATTTTAGTGTTTTCCATTACTCATGCTGCCATTTGTCACCACTCGTTAGTCACTTATTCAATAACTGGAACCAGATCTCTCCTCTTCTCAAAATATAAATAAATAGACACAGATATGAATTAAGTCTTTGGGTTTTATTTATAACATTGAGGTTGACTATACTCATGGCTCGTTGTTTCTGCAGTTTCTTACTCAGATGTGCACTTGTGTATGTTTTCCTCCGGTTAGTAATTCATGTTGTCACGCTGCTACACAGACTCTTTTACAGTTGTAGCTGCATTTCCCCACTGTACGCCTGTC
>NW_020851822.1:0-3496 GCF_000972845.2 Larimichthys crocea | reverse complement strand
CAACTTATAAAACAACAATTTCAGGCTAAACTTAGGATTTAGTTACTCAAGTGTTACACCTGGGTTACAAATGCTAAATGGAAAATGCGAGAACTAAGCCAATTAGACATTCCCCTCCAGACCTTGCTTGGAGACAAAAATCTATACATACTGCATAAACAAAACTTAAGTGACTGGACAAAAACACCCTTAAACATCTGGTTTGCAGAATGTCATAAAAACAAATTGGAAAATCATACCAAAATATTACGATGGGTGGCGCATGATAAGGATTTTAAAATGGATGGGCGTTTCAAACAGTGGCTGTGGAATGGTATCACCACGTACTATCTTATTTCTGATAAAGGGAGATTAGACTCGTTTCAAAAACTGTCACCTTTTGTGTCCATGTTTATTCTTCATTTGGTCTTTGCATCTCCTTTTTTGAAATCCTACAAAATCAAATACAAACTTTTTCAAAATCAAATATGGTGATCATTAAACATATTTTAGATTAATAATAGAGCCGTAACCCATGTTAATGGATACACATGTGCGTTTGGCAGTGAGGGAGGCATCAATAATGAATTTACTGTAACCTTAATGAAATTATGGATGACGTGTGTTGAAGCAATTTTTTTGTCTTGCATAAGGTCCAAGATTGACTGTGTCAGGTGTCAGAAAGTACTTCTTTAACAGATGTCCCAGATGAGGTAAAGGGGTGGACGTCATATTAACGTCTAAATGGAGGTCCAAGAGGATGTCTAAATTCTTGGATATATTTTGCATCTTCGATGACGTTAGATTGTCCGTAAACAGATGTCCCAGATGAGGTACAAATGTGACGTCATATTAAGTCTAAAAGGTCCAATAGTGACGTCATAAATCTTGGATCTATTTTGCATGTTCGGAGGTCCTTAATAGACGTCCAGATGAGGTACAAATGTGGATGTCATATTAACGTCTAAAAGAGGTCCAATAGTGACGTCTAAATCTTGGATCTATTTTGCATGTTCTGATGACGTTTAGATGTGGTCCTGGAAAATCAAAGGGATCTGGAAGCTATGCAAGCTGAATACGATGTTTATGCAGAGGAGGAAATGAAAATGAATGCTGAAATAGGGGAGAAGAAAGAAATAACTCTGCCTCCAAGTCAGCCACAAGGAGAAAAGAAAGAAGTAACTCTGCCTCCAAATAATCTCCAAACATGGCATAATACAGCTCCGTATGCTCAGATTCCCCAGGGCAAATCAGGCACTCCTCATTCTGAAAAATAGAGCCAAAAATTGCGTGAACCGTTACTTAGTTGCAACGCCTTCAAGACTCTCTGACAACTACAAGACTTCCGGCCCTGAGCCGTCCGTTGTTGTTTCTGGTTGATCCTCTCAAATTCACTGACATGGCGGACCACGCTTCCTAGCGTTGTTGGACTTCTGTACCCCAACTCAGCACCATAGCTGTTTTATCTCCGCATACTAGCTTGGCAGAGCTCGCCTTCGTGTAGCTAGCAAGGATTCTCCCCATTCTTGTACAGAAGTGGATGATAAAGTTGAAGCTATATCCACAAGCTGGGGATGCACTGAACAAGCGCTATGGCCATCCCCATCATAGTGCAAAGAGCTGTTCAGAGGTAAACTTAGCGTACGTGGCCCAAGACTAGGACCCAAAGAGCCACTACAGTTAAGCTGGACTTCAGTGATTTCCTTGTGTCGTCGCAAAACATGCAATGCCTCACTATCGGTCTGAAAGTTGCTGGTGATGTTGTGAGGGGAATCAAAGACTGTCCAGAAAACTTCCTGGATTGGGCAAACTGCGCAAGAAATGGACATCGGCATGTCCCAAGGCCTGGATGAATGGCAGCCATTCCAAGCTTTGAACCAGTTCCTCAAACTTCTTAGCCGATGGAGGCACCATTGCCTGCAAACCCGGTGTCCTCACTTCCGCTTTGAAAAGGATTAGAGGAGACAGCGCACAGAAGTTGAAACGCATCAACAGCCCGAACCTAGTAAACAACAAACAAAGTTGGCTTGAAGGGAAAAGGTCACCCAGCTAGTAAAGATTCAGGTTGAATTCAGCAGGCTTGACAAGTTGATCCCTCTGCACCCAAACTAAGTGGAAATAAATGCATATGCTGTCAGAAAAACCACTTCATTTACAAATGTGAAAGGTTGGTTGCTGCTCTGACACTTGATGGACAATAGAAAGAAAGCGTTATCATCAAAACAATATGTTCTTCGCCTGCTTAGATGGTGGTTGGACATGTTTAGCAAGGATTTGTCGTAAAAGGGGCTGGATGTAGAGGTGGGGTTTGGTAAGATAAGCGCATCAACACTCCGTTGCAGTGCACACGGGCCCTCCGAAGACAAAAGCTGAAGGCAGGGTCCAACCACAATTACTTCTACTGGCTGCTTGTGTTGGTTAGTGTGTAAGTATGACACACTTCGACCGCAACATCAATGACTAGTCCGTGTGGTGTCTCGTGAGTTGTCAAAATAGCCAGTGAAAATCATTGTATCTGCTTTTGCTAGGACACACCAAGTGAGGCAACACTTCACTTTCTGAAGGAGATGTGAATGGGACAATGAGGCACACACTGACCTGTTAAAACTCAGCTGTCACAATGACTGGCCGGTCAATAGTGAAGATTGTCACAGGAGCAGTGGGGTAAGGTCAGAGGATTACAGTTCCAAGAAAGCGCATTGTCAATTACCACCAGTAACACTCGAGCAAGATATCCCGTTGGAGAAGACCAGCATTCCCACTAAGGAAAACAGCCAAAGCAATGGCACCACTGCCTAGCGTAGCTGGACGAAATGCCAGACTTACTAGGCTGTCCTGCTGGACTGCTAATAGGCTACGACTGTGTCAGAGCTCTAAAGCCAAAAGAAGTTGTGCCAGGAGCTGCACATGGCGCCATCTGCAGTGAAGACTGACACACACCTCGGGTGGGAGTTGGTTAGGTGCTAGAACGGCACATGCATGGTGCCACTAACACAATGCTGGATTCTGCTATCGCATCTCTGTGAAAGAAATTCCACCTATTACACCTGCATGTGCGATTAAGGCACTTGAGAGAGATTTTCAGGATACAAATCCTACAGATGGAACAATCTCTCAAGAAGATATTCAGTTCTTGCAAATACTGAATGAGGGAATCCATTACAATGACTATGGTCATCTAGAGATGCCTCTACCCTTTAGAGAGCGGCCTCAGCTGCCTAACAACAAACATCTAGCCACAGTTAGGCTGAAATATCTGAAAGGGAAGATGGATAAAAATCCCAAATACAAGTCGGACTATGTACAGTTCATGGTCAATGTTTTCAATGATGGTGATGCAGAGGAAGTCCATGCAACACCTGAAGTCGGGAATACCTGGTATATTCCACACCATGGTGTGTACCACCCACGAAAGAAAGCGACTCTCGTGCTAATCAAAGCCGCACAAAGGGAAGCATTTGGAGAAGAACTCAAACTGCTGAGCCAATCACAAAAACTCATAAAATGTATGAGCTTG
>NW_020851821.1:0-916 GCF_000972845.2 Larimichthys crocea | reverse complement strand
CCCATCCCTTTATTACATAAAAAGGAAATGGGAGGAAGAGTTAGAGTTGGACATATAATTTTTTTGAATGAATGAATGAATATTCTGACCGGTATGATGCTGATATAATGTACGGGTCAGCTGGCAGGCGCAGCACAGAGAGAAATGTTTTTTTTACTGTGCAATAGAAATGTTCTGTAGCCCAAGTGAAGAGGCTATGGTTTCACAGTTATTACAGTTTATAGTGAAGGTAAATCCTGACATCTGGAGGACAGATGACACACTGCAGCTTGTCTGATCACCTGTTCTCTGTGTTTGTGTCTCCAGTATAATGATTGTTATGGAATTTTCTATCCTTAGGTTACACAAGGTCACGTGTAGGCCTTTAGGTCCTCAGCAGTATTAGTAGTTGTCTATCTCAACACTGTGGAGGCCAGGTTTGAAGAGACCTGTTGCTGCCTTCCTAGACATAATAGATAGCTTGCCGTTGACGTTCTATCTGTGTCTCCAGACTACAATATGCTGACAATAACACCTCCATGGGTAAAAACATTCTCTTTGACTAACTCTGGGCGTGTAGTATTTGTGGTGTTATGTTGGGGTTTAAAGTCTGACCACCAGCACGAGTTGGGCAGAATGTGAGACCAACTCAGGCACTTCTGATGAACTTTGAGAGTGTCTCTAATTCTCCTTGATCAATCGTCAATAAATAATACAGCATAAGACATCAGAGGCTCCTGAACACTTTCTTCCTTCCTGACCTCACCATTGACCTTTAAATTTCAATGGTGAGGAACAGTGAAGCTGCCTGAAGGCATCACCCAGATCCTCCCCTGTGTTGGCATATTGTAAGTAGCACACACATAAATGCAAACAAACACAGTGAGTGAACATATCTTATGTCGTCACACTCTTTCTGTCACAATCCACTCCGGTC
>NW_020851820.1:0-6181 GCF_000972845.2 Larimichthys crocea | reverse complement strand
ACTGGGGGTTAGACTTCTTTAGACACTCCTCCTGGAGCCGAGGACTATTTTAACTAGGGGGTTATTCTACAATACCTGTGTAGTCACAGGTGCATGTCTCTGTCCACATCTGGGGCAGGGGCTATCTGTCCGAGAGGTCAGACAGGCGGAGCCTCTGAGTTCTCTTTGATGAATTGATGAGGGAGTCAGGTCAAAGGTTAAGCCTATGGGGTTTTTTCCTGGGAAAGGACTGTTTACTTTCTTTCTGTTTTTTGGTCTTAAGTAACTTCATTGATTGTTGCCGGGGCTCTTGTTACTGCATGTCATGGGGAGGCACAAAATAACCTTATAAAGGCTTGTCCGGCATAGGTCGGGAGAGTCTCTATCATTCGGCCAGGAGCTCTCCAAGTAGTTCTACTTGTTACGATACTGAAACTTGTTGTAATAAACTTGTTATTTTTACAACTAAGACGGTGTCGGCGGAACTTCTCTTCAAACATCAGCATCACCACCGAAATCATATCACACAGGTGGGGGCTTCCAGTTTGGATATCCGCGATATATGGTAAAGAGTTGTTGACAAAACAGTAAAATTGATCTTTGTAACAAATTGTGAATAAGACAGTGTCTTGGTGCTGTTTATCACACGCAGAGTCAAGGAATGTGGTGAAAATTAATGGGGTTTTGAAATCATATTCTTCATGTATAATATATCTTATAGTTGTAACATTTATTTCTAGTTATTTAGTAGGGGTACGGTAGTGATTGGGGTAAAGGGGGTAGTAGTCAATGCTAATTCATATGTTTGCAGGAACGTTATATGGGTATAGAAATTGTATCGATGTTTTCAAATGATATGTGTTATTCTGACAAGATACTGGTTGGTGTTTCTGTTTCCTCAGAACAACAGTGTGGGGGAGGACCGCCATGAGGGTGGTCGATGATTCAAGGATCCCAAGCTGTTAGAGGGATCAGAGACACCGATTGAACAATCGCAAAGGACAAATAACCCTGGACTCTGGACAAGGACATTGTGAGAATGTCCAGATAAACATCTCATCACACTTGGAAATCAACTATGCTTCAATCAACACTGTGGAGGAACTGTGAGCCCGATGAGTGACAAGAGAACGGAAATGGACAGAATGCATGTATATGATGTTAATCTAATGTTAATCTGTACCATATGTATTGTTTTAATTGATATCAATATATAATGAGTAAAATTATTGGATTGGAGTACTATATGTGGCCGCCTGAGGCAGAGGGGCCGTGAAAGAATTTTCCTGTCTAGACTGATGGACGGATGTTTCGGAAAGATGGTGCCCAGACAGGTTTTTCGCTTTCACACTCCATTCAAAATGCTTTATGGTTAAGTTATTCTGTGAGGGGTTAGCATTGTAAACACGTTATAGTTTTCGTTTGGACTCTACGTAGTCCCGAGGGGGAATATGAGGTGTCTGACATAGATGCATGTTCCCTACTAACATTAGTATTTTGACTACATATGGTTTACATGAAGATACTTTTTTGTCACAGTAGCTTTTCTTAGGTCATCTGGACTTTGAGGTATTTAGATAGAAAGGTACTTCGGGTCCCAAATGGTGTTTTTCCTGGTTTTCTCCATTTACAAGGTTGAGGAAGAGATCAGGTCCAGAGATCAAAGGGCCATTTGTTGGGGTATCCTGTCCTGGGAGAGGCGTCTCTCCTCTTTCTCGGGCCTGTACGACACCTAGGCCTTTGTTGGGGCATCCCAGGAGAGGGGCTCTCTCTCATTCTCTGGCCTTTTATGACACAAGAGTTATAAACATTGTTTATTCTGAATGCATGCTCTCCCCCATGGTATATAAGAGCTTGCCCTGTATAGTTCGGGAGAGGTCTTTCATTTCGGCCCGGGCTCTCAAGTAACGTTACTTTTACTTGATACTGAACTTGTTGTAATAAACTTGTTATACAACTAAGACGGTGTCGGCGGAACTTCTCTTCAAACATCAGCATCACCACGAAAATACACTACAGCAGCATTCTGAATTAGCTGCAAATCCTAAGGGACTTTTAGAGAGCCTGATAACAAGAGTTACAATAGTCCAGCCTAGAAGTAACAAATGCGTTGATAGTTTTTCTGCATCCGCTTGAGAGACAATGCATCTGATTTAAGCGATGTTACGTAAATGGAAGAATGCAGTCCTCGAAATTTGTTTTATGTGGACGTTAAAGGACAAATCCTGATCAAAAACAACTCCAAGATTCTTTACAGTGGAGCTGGAGCCAGGGTGTGCCGTCTAAAGTAACTAAGTCTCTAGAAAGACAGTTTTTGAGGTGTTTGGTCCATTTACAAGACAGTTTTGTCTGAATTTAACATCAAAAAATTGTAGGTCATTTTATACTTCTACTTAAGGCATGCTTGGAGTTTAGTAACTGATTGTTTCATCAGCTTGATCGATAATATAATTGGGTGTCGTCAGCATAACAATGAAAATTGATAGAGTGATTCCTAATAATGTTCTCTAAACGAAGCATATATAAACTAAATAGAAGTGGTCCAAGTACAGAACCTTGTGTGGACTCTATGACAAACTTGGTATGCATGGAGGTTCATCATTGACTGAACAGACTGAATCGATCTAAGAAATACGACCTAAACCAGCTTAGGGCAGTTCCTTTGATGCCAATTGTGTCATTCTGAAAAGAATTTGATGGTCAGTGGTGTCAAAGTCAGCATAAGATGTAACAGGACCAGTACAGAGATGGTCCTTTGTCTGATGCCATTAGGAGGTCTTTGTTACTTTGACTAATGCGGTCTCTGTGCTATGATGCACTCTAAATCCTGACTGAAAATCCTCAAATAGACTATTGTTATGGAGAAAGTACAACAGCTGATTAGCTACAGCTTTCTCAAGTATCTTGGCAGAAAGGGAAGGTTTGATATCGGTCTGTGTTGGCTAAGACCTCTGGGTCTAGAGTGGGCTTTTTAAGAAGAGGTTAATTTACAGCTACCTTAAGGACTGTGGTACATATACTGATGATAATAAAGACAGATTAATCGTACCCAATAAAGAATGACTAACTAGAGGTAAAACATCCTTGAGCAGCCTGGTTGGGATGGGGTCTAAGAGACAGGTTGACGGCTTAGCTGCAGAAATGATTAAAGTTATTAGATGAAGGTGGATGGGAGAAAAAGAGTCTAAATACATATCAGGTTTTACAGCTGTTTCCAAACTTGCTGTATCAGAATGCAGATCAATGCCTGTTGAGGGCAAGAGGTGATGGATTTTGTCTCTAATAGTTATAATTTTATCATTAAAGAAGCTCATGAAGGCATTGCTACTTAGACCTAAGGGAATAGATGGCTCAGTAGAGCTGTGATTTTCTGTTAGCCTGGCTACAGTGCTGAAGAGAAACCTGGGGTTGTTCTTAGTTTTCTCTATTAATGAAGAGTAGTAGGCTGCTCTGGCATTACGGAGAGCCTTCCTGTATGTTTTGAGATTATCTTGCCAGACTAGATGAGATTCTTCCAGTTTAGTGGCACGCCATTTGCGTTCAGATTTACGTGTCTCTTGTTTTAATTCACAAGTCTGCTGGCTATACCATGGTGCTAGCCTTCTTTGTTTAATTGTCTTCTTTTTCAGAGGTGCAATAGAGTCTAGAGTTGTCCGTAATGAGCCTGTAGTACTATCAACAAGATGATCTATTTGTGAGGGGGTAAAGGAAGCAGACAAGTCCTCTGTTACAGTTAGACATGGCCTTTGAATTCAATGCTGAAGGAATCACTTCCTTAAATTTGGCTACAGCACTATCAGATAAACATCTGCTGTAGGAGTTTCTGCACAAAGGCTTATAGTCCAGTAATATGAACTCAAAGGTTATTAAAAAATGGTCAGACAGAAGAGGATTCTGTGGAAAGACAATTAGATGATCAATTTCAATGCCATATGAGAGAACAAGATCAAGAGTGTGGTTCAGACAATGAGTCGGTTTATTTACACTGACAAAAGCCAATTGAGTCTAATAGAGGGATAGACGCTCTGTTAAAATCACCTACAATAATTACTTTATCTGTTTTAAGGACCAAGCCTGATGCAAATTCTGCTAATTCAGATAAAAATTCAGAATAAGGACCTGGAGCTCAATATACTGTAACAAATAAAATTGGCTGCAATGTTTTGCAGGTTGGGTGAGTGAGGCTAAGAACAAGACTTTCAAATGAATTAAAATTTAGTTTAGGTTTAGGATTTATTAATAGACTTGAGTCAAATATGGCTCCAACTCCACCACCTCGACCAGTACTTCGAGGAATATGAGTATTACAATGACTGGGAGGAGTGGATTCATTTAAGCCAACATATTCATCCTCCTGCAGCCAGGTTTCAGTGAGACAAAACAAATCAATATCATAATCAGATATTAATTCATTGACTAAGACAGCTTTAGATGACAAAGACCTGATATTCAGGAGTCCACATTTAATTCTCTTATTTTGGACTGTTGGAGATGTTGATTTAATTTTTATTAAGTTTTTATGATGAACTCCTCTTCTGTTTGTTTTATCTTTAAATAACGTACGTGGACGGGGGACAGACACAGTCTCTATACTAAAAGACTGGGTGGGCAACTGCTCTAATGGAGGCACAAAGAAGCGTGTAAGACTGCAGCTCTGCTTCCTGGTCTCAACTCTGGGTTGTCGATATTGTAACCAGTGTTACACTGGGTTGCACTCCTTTGAGGTCTGTAGATAAGCTTTAGCACAGAGAGCAAGTTGCTTTCGAGAGATCCCTACTTGTAGCATTCAGTGGAGTTGTTTCACTTTTTGAAGTACACATAACTGTTAAAGAAAAGTACATTTGTATATACTGTATAGAATGTTAAGTGAATATTTGTCTCTCACATACTGTATGATTTTTAAAACAAATTACTCTTCCTTTTTAGAAAAAAATCATCAGCAGATGCAATCTGCCCTGCCCTGGACCCGACTGCTGGCAGAAATCATGATGGCCAGTGGGACCCTGTTTTAGAACCCCCCAACAGATCATCAAGGCAAAAAGTGTGATTCAGTTTTATTTTATTTTTTCTGCATGTTTAGTGTATTTACCTTGTTGTATTTCTTTGTTTCTACTTAAAGAACATATAAAACAATAAAACATTTTCTTACAAAAAAGTCTATGGCAAGTTAGAGACTTAGTTACTTTAGATGGGATCACCCTGACCTCCAGCTCCACTGTAAAGAGTTTGATCAGGATTTGTCCTTTTACGTCCACATAAAACAAATTTCGAGGACTGCATTCTTCCACTTAGCGTAACATCGTCCAAAATCAGATCGTTCATTTGTCTCTTCAAGCGAGCAGGAGGAAGATAAACTAGTCCACGCATTTGTTACTTGCTAGGCTTGGAGTCTATTGTAACTCTTTGTTATCAGGCTGCTCCCAATAAGTCTCTCTTAGGACTTTGCAGCTCTAATTCTCTAGAATGCTGCTGACGTGTCTGACCGGAAAACCAAGATCAGAGATCACATCTCTCCCCATTTTGGCTTGCCTTGCATTGGCTAATCATATTTAAATCTAGAATCGACAGTTAAAATGTCTTCTCCTTACTTACTGAAAGCTCTTCATGTCAGGCACCTATCATATCTTAAAAGACGCTCATAGTAATTTACCTTACTATCCCTCTCGGAACACTGCGCTCTTAGTGATGCGGTTCCTTGTGGTTCCTATAGTCTCCATAAAGTGATGGGAGCAGAGCTTTAGCTTTCAGGCTCCTCTTCTGTGGAAACGAAACTACCATTCTGGGTTCGGAGGCAGACACCGGTCATCACTTTTTAAGAGTAGACTTAAGACTTTCCCTTTGATAAAGCTTTACTTTAGGGCTGGCTCTCAGGTCATCCTTAGTTATGCTGCACATAGGATAGTACTGACGCGGGGACTCCCCCTCCCCCCCAGGGTTATGCCTAGCCAGGACGGTATTGTGTTTGTAGATGCAGTCACATCTCCTTACCGAACCACTACTCTTCTCTCGCTGTCTCCCTCCCTCTCTCTTCTCTTACCTCTGTGGATACATGTCTCATTGATGCATGTTACTACCAAACTTCCCGAGTTTCTGTGCTTGTCGGTCCAGCAGGTTCTCGTGGTAGTTCGGGCTGAGAGAGATTCATGGTTTCACAGAATGCATCAGGTTCGCATATCAATCTTGGTAAAGCGACTGCTGTGAA
>NW_020851819.1:0-646 GCF_000972845.2 Larimichthys crocea | reverse complement strand
TAGTCATCAGATCTCTCCCTAAAAGGTTAACGGGACACAATTGTGATGACGCAACTGAGGCCAGGATACTTCTCTTTGTTTTAGGATCACTTATTTTTAGTGGTTTGGTCATAGGTTCAATAGTTACATGTCCTGTGGCTGACCTGACTCTCAAAGCACTATTTCACTGCAAAGGGAAATTTTCTTCTGTTTCGCTACATCGCACAACTGTTCTACAGGCTCCAGTGTCACACAAGAAAGTTATTGTTTTTCCTTGCACTTCTAATTTTATCCATGGTTTAGTTCCTTCCTGTGATAGTAAAATCTCAGCTGTCTGTAACGATAGAATCTCATCTACCGCTGCCTCATCATCTGTTGCTGTACTTGTGTCTGTAATGTCATTTGTCTCTGTCTGTGTGTGTGTGTGTGTGTCTGCATGACCTGTTTCTGGAGTTAGTCATGCGGTGCGATCCTTTTCTCTCCTGTCCTGCCCGGGCCATGCTCCGCTCCTTCGCCTCCTCCCGCTTTCCATCCTCCCCTCTCCTCCTTGGAGCTCTGCAGTCTCTTGCATAGTGTCCAAATTTTCCACAATTGTAGCACACATCATTGTCCATTCTTCTGTTCTCACCACCTCCACGTCCTCTTGGTTATCTCGGAAGAAAAGTTC
>NW_020851818.1:10966-23752 GCF_000972845.2 Larimichthys crocea | reverse complement strand
CTGCGGGATACGGGCAGCTGGTCACAGAAGCTCCAGCAGGTCTTGGCAACAACCTGGAAACTGGAGGCAAGCAGGTGTGTCAGGGCCAGACAGCAAGGTTGGTGCACCCTCAGAGCTGCAAGAAAATGGCCCCCGCCCAGACAGGCCACCGCCAAACCTGTCATCACTGGTTGCCGGACAAGAACATGGCGACTAGCGGTAGCTCGACAACAGTACTTTGTCCATGCTAAAACAAAGACTGCCCGGTACTACAAAATAGCTCAACTCATTGCCCGACATGGGACAACCCTTTCTCAGATAGTGACTACATAAAACAGGTGCCTTAAAAAGATTTGCAGGAATAATGTGAATAAACTGCGCAGGATTTCACCATGTTTTCAGAAACACTGTTGTGCAGACTAATCACAAGATTTGTCAGAACTTTTGTGAGAACTAATCAGAATCACCAATTCAGAAGTCTTTATATCCCCTAGGGATTGTTTTTGTTACCGCAGCTTCCAAACGGTAAGTTATAGCAAGCAAAAACAAGTAGAAACAAAACTTTAAAACTTAACCCTATACAATATCCATTTTAAAACCATATATCACCACTTAAAGTTAAATAGAGCCAGTAACAGTAAAAAACAAAACCAAAAACAAGTACAGTGAGATATGAATAATTTGTTGAGTAAATAAACAGTTAATGAACCAGTGCACAGTATTGAAAACAGTGACTGTGCAATATGTAAATCACCTTATAAAGATTTAGGGGGAGTTTAGTGTAGGAGTGTCAGGCTGATGCTCACAGGGAGAAAGAACTGCTTAGATGCTCGTGGAGCATCTTGTACCAGCAGGTCCTCTGACTGAAGGTGCCCTGAGTCGGTTCAGCAAGCTCAATGGAGTGGGTGGCGAGTCATTGTCGCAAGAAGTCCTGACACTTAGACAGCAGCCTCCTTCCAAACACCACAGTCCAGTGGAAGTCCATCGTATCCCACACATGCACTGGCCGTAGGACAATCGGACCTTAAACCCGATGCCAAGCCAGCAACGGCAAGATCGTCCAAATGGAGATAGGGGTTAAGCTCTGTGTTTTCCTTCGTCAGGTCCACGTACCAGCTCCTTGCTTGTCCACATTGAGCGTAGATGGTTTTGTAGCTCACACCAATGTAACAAAGTTCTGGCGACTGTTGCCTCGTACGTCGGTTTCCTCTCCAACCGCTGATAACAAAGCCTTCTATTGCAGAGATCCATCAGAATACTTCTGCAGATAGCAGGAGCTCCTGTGTGCAGTAGCTGTAGTTCCCCACCCCCCTGTGGTGGTTACAGGGTAATAGAAAAGGAGACAGGACAGTCCCCTCCCTGGGGACGCTCCCCATGGTTTGCTAACCACTCGTCCTGATACACACAGTGCTGTAGACCGTACATAACTGTGGTCTCCAGTCAGGTAGCTCACAATCCAGCTTACCACGTCAAGCAGGGGGCCTTTGAACACCATCTGTCCCTAGATGGTGTTAAAGCGCACACTCTCACCATGCTCGCTGCCTTGTCCAGAATGGGGTAGCCTCTGGTTCAGCAGGAAGGAATGATGGCGTCATCCACACCCAGTGGGGGGCTGGTAGGCCGACGTGAAGAGGGTCCTGTGAAAGGGTTTTCACACATGGGCCTGAGTTCAGCAGCACCTCTGTTCCCATCGCTCTCATGATGTGCATGTTATCATATGGGGTTGCTGGGTGTGGCGTCTTTTTTGGACTGGAACCAGGCAGGACGTCTTCAAAACAGAGGGAACCTTCTACGTCCTTCAGACTCATGCAGAGATGGGGGAAGTAACTCCACAGAGCTGGGGGACCAAGGGCCTGTAAGCACCCTAGGGCAGATTTTTAGAGGGGCCATGCAGCCTCTGGAGTGGAGCTTCTTCTCAGCTGGTCGTCTCTGACCGGTCAGGAGTGAAGGACACTTGGTGGCGTGGTCAGTTGTTTAGTACATGAGTTGTGAAGAGGGGGAGAAGGCAGGTGGTGAAGTAGCTAAGCTGATGGGGGGGGTCTGAGGAAAAGGGGAGGTGCAAGAGTGTTGGCTGGCTGACTGATGGGTAAGGGCAGACGGAAGGTTCAGTGGGGGGGTAGGCAGGGTTACCATCAAAACCTATTGAAGAATAGTATTCATGTGTTTTGGCCCACTCCCGGGTGTCGTTCCCCCCCCCATCTATACCAGCACAGTTTAATATCCATGATGGTCTCTTCTCTGACTCCATACACTCCTTTTAAGTTGTGTTGCTGCGTGGAGCTTCCCCGCCAGCTCTCATCTGTAGGTGAACCTTACTTCCCTGATCTTGAACTTTCAGTTGCTGTTGGACTTTCTCACCTCCTCTACCTTCGTCTGAAAGCCCTCTCTTTCATTCATGGATGCTTTAGGGGGATGGCCGATTTGTTTAACCCACTGGTGTTGTGTGCATAACAAAAGGGGATGCTTGGGGGTTACTGCACGGTGTCCGACGAAGTTGATGGTAGTCAGTGGATACGCTCCGTGAGCCCATCAAATAAGTCCTCATCCCGTGTGGCTCGCAGAGTGTATTCCAGTCCCTGTCACCCAAAAATGCACATGCGAGTGTTGGGCCCCAGTAGCCCGTCCTCGTCCATCTCCTCCAAGTTCGGTGGCAGAGTGTGAGCAAAGGCATGTGGGGTGGGCCAGTTAACGCACTGGGGGGGGCAGAAAATAATACCTGAAAAACCGTGGAAAAACACCTACAATTGAGGCCTTGAGACGAAGGTTTGCAGAGAACTATATAATTTTGTATACAGAGGGGGTGGGTGTGGATCCTTTTAGTTAGCAGCCTGCATAGAAACAGCATAGAGCACACCATAGGGTGCAGAGACAATGATACAATATGTACACCAGAGGCTTTTTAATGATGAGTTTTTTTTTTTTGTTTTTTTTGTTTGTTGTGTTTTTTTTTTTGTAAAGAATGTTAGAGCTTGGTATGTGATGCATGCAACCAAGAGCAAGCAATCATAAAATCAAAGGTAGAATCAGCATATAGGATCACTGACAAGAGAGTTAGAACAGAAACATAGCTAACAATACAACAAAAAAAACCTTGGCTATATTGGGCAACTCTTGAAGTGCTGAAAAATGTTCAATGCACCATTTTCATGAAAGCTGACCTTTGGACCTGACCATTAGGCCTATCTACAGTAACAAGTCTGCGTGTACAGCTAAGCAACTGCTGAAAACAAAGTTCATTCATGTTAAGTTGTTTTGTGATTTCCTTCTCATGTGCCAGAATTAGAACGAAATTTCCTTTCTTTGAATGCAGCATTGTCCTGCGTAGTGGGAGTGAAGATACGGTTTCACAGGTGGAGAAAGAGCTTTGCATGCAGCTGGAAGACACACCAATGACAAGTGCGGTGACAGTTTTGTAATGGAACATTGGGAATAGCCTCTTGGTACTGCTTGAACGTGACGCCACAAATTGTGAAGTCCACAATTGTTTATGGGTTTTGTGTTTTGATAATAGCATTAAGATTGGCTTTTTACCTGTCCTACAATAGGCAGCGCACTGAGTTGCTGTTGTGGAAATTAAAATGTAAACCATCGGTAGCCCAGAGCAGGGGGCAGCGGGGCACTTTATGGTCGGTGTTTAACAACAGTCGCTTTAACGCTTGGGGACATCACAGAAGGTTTCCTCAATTTCTGCTGAGCGAGGCGAAACAGAGCGGAACAAGGTTGCCCCCTGTCTCACTCATTTTCCTGTTTACAGGTTGTGAAGCTGTAATTAGACTGGTGGGTACTTTATGAACGGGGTCGAGTATATGTGAGTTTCTGTCGGAAAAACAAAGAACGGTAACCAAATATGTTGGCGTTAAGGTGAAAGAATGAAGTGTTTATTTAGCAGCTGCATTAGCACAAATGCCGCCGCACACGTCTTCCAGCCGCGGTGTTGTCATTGCAGGGTGTTATATTGGGCGGATTCTGTACATTATGGGTTTGATGTATAAATAGTTCGAAAACTTGCATGATAATGTAAATAAGTTAAACATGGTCGAGACCTGTAAAAAAGCTTTATTTACATCTAAAAACAAGTAAAGCCCGTAAGAAGCCGCGCGAAAACCAGTTCTCATTACTAAAGAGTAGCTGGTTAAGAGCGTTGTATGGCTCTACAAAGAACCTGTGAACTAGGAAGGAAGGGTAATTTTATTTAAGGTTTAAGATATAACCTGCAAGAGTATAAACATTGATGATTGTTTTATAATTGGTTTTTGTGATTTAAGTGGCACAAATGGTAACTCAAGATCAATAAAGATACTGAAGACAAGACAACAGGTGATTATGCAGTTTTTGGTTTTGAATCGCTGATTTTGAATGGATTGAAAGAGGAGAATGTTTTATTGTCCTTATGAGCAAATGTGAATAAATTGATCTGGCTGAGCGAGGCGAAACGAGCGGAAGCAAGGTGCCACCTGTCTCACTCATTTTTATCCTGTTTACAGAATAGCTATATATCTGTGTAACTCACACTGGTAACCAGCCGTACCTGTAACAAACATTTGCTACGATTCAGCGAGGTTGGCATCAGTTGGCATCTGTTTTTAGCAGCACTTGCTTTTGCCACAGAAATTTCTGCGATTTTGGCAGCTGTCAAGATCTGTGCCTGCAAGACCTGATTGGGTTTGCAGCAGAGAGGGCTCAAGAAACGACAATTAGATTTTGGGCAGGAGAAATGGATGTGGACTTCAATCAGTTCAACATTTCCTCAGAGAGAAGTCTTGTCCTCCATTTCTGTTGATAAGTCGTCTGTCAAGAATTGTTTAACATGGCCTTTTAAAACTTGTATTCGGAGCTATTTGGTCAATCAGAATGCGCCAAGTGTTGTACTGACAACAACTATCACCAATGTGAATTAACTTTGCATCTTCTTTGGGTGGGGGCGAATTGGTTAGGCCTACTTTCCACCTTGGAGGGAAAATACCTCCAGTCCAGCAAGGAGTGTCACTCCTCATTTCCTTTATGTAGCTAGTGAAGCTGTCACCACCCTCCCAGCAGTGGCACATAATCCACGGCTTGGCCTGCAGAATGGCATTTGCCCGGTTTAAGAGCACCAAGAACATGAAGGAGGAACTTTCCTACGAGTGAAGAAACACTGGCGTTTCAACTGGGTTGAAAGACCCAGTGCCTCTGTGCTTACATCAAAAGGAGCAGTATCATCCTCTGCCACACTGAAGGAAGCCCTCTGATAGTTTCCTCATTGGACACAATGGACTTCGTGACGTCTATAATGACTGGTCCACCGTTTTCCACAGTCGTTGTTCATAGAGTAGGAGTGTGTTGTATGTGTTTGCAACTTAGTGGGTGACAAAATGTGTTCAAAGCATTGAACAAATCAAAGAAACTTGTTTGCCAGGGGTTGCTGCGTCCATTGTGTGAACCACTGCCAAATGGAGCTGGTGGTTGTAGCAGTGTACATAGGGAAATGTACGATTCCCCACGTTTGTTTGCAACAAAGCTTTGGACACCCCCCCTTGCCCCAGACATGACAGATGGCACCATCATAGCAGGACACGAAATTGTCCTGGTCTGTAACCCAGTTCAGTCAAATGTGAAAGAATGCAGTCGGAAATGTATTCCAGCATCAAGCTGATGTAGTCTCAATTAAACCAATTAAGTGTTCGTTTGGGGACAGAGTTTTTGGACAAATCAAATACTACAGACAAATGTCTGCTATGTTGACCTGCGATCTCTGGTACCACACTTTTTAATGCAAAGTCCAGGAGAGTCTGCTTTCTGGTATCTGGCTTGGATATTGTTCAGTACCATTTTGGTGAGGGTTTCAATAATTTCATTTTGGATTACGTTGACGTGTATTTTGCATTGTCGGGGATATGTTTTTACAATTGTGCTGCCAATTCTCCTCTTTTTTCACTGTATACTCAAAAAACTAATAAAAAGTCCCTCCTCCCCCCCTCATGATTGTGAACCACGCGAGACAGTTTCATTGAACGGCCAGAAACTGAACTGCCTCCCCAATGCCTTCACGTAGTACCTGTTTTGTTTTCAATTTGTGTTTTGACCCAGCAGTGAGCAAGCTTTCACCTGACTCTGCCCGACGCTGCGGTTCCTGCACGCAGACATTGATCTGATGTGGCGGGAACTCGATGCTGTTTTTGGGAAGCCAGCATCTTTTTTCAAGGGCTTTTTTTCCAATTTGTGAAGCCACGTTGGTGAAATATCCTCGCGCAGTCCGAATGCGAAATGTTAAATTTGCGGCAGGCAAAGCAAAAGCGTGGCAAGCGCGATAACCGAATACTCGAGCCACGGTCCGAGAAGAATACCAGCTTGCACTAAAGCACCGAAGGGTTTTGTCCAAATGGAGCTTGGGATAATTAGTTAAATGGGCGGGGACGGTCATCCATATTTAGTCGGTAGGGACGTGCACATCAAGGTTTGGGAGGACTGCTACTTTGTGGTAATGCAAGGTTTTCAGTTCATTCCGGTCCGCCCCAACAGAACTACAGGCAGGAATTGGGGGGTTCAAAGGGGCTTTTGCTCGCGTTGGCAGCAGCAGCCGCGAGTTTCACACACACATGGAGTCAGAAGCTTCGCAGCGACAAGGGGCGGACGGAGTCCTGCCTTTTAATGGAAGGTCCACCTTGCAGTCTTTTGGGTGTTTCCTAATAGTTTTCTAGTTAAAGAAATGTTAAACTCTATGGGGGTTATGTTTTTTTAGTCAAGACAAGGGCTGGCTGCCTCTAGGTGTACAACAGGCCAGACTGCGGTAACTAGCTGACTTTCAATGAGATACACAGTACAGTACAAACAAGGCAAGCTCCAACAAAAAAACACTATCACTTCTCGTTGTGAAAGATGAAGAAGAAGGGAAGCTCAAGCAGCTGGACACATGCCGCTGGCTCCTCCCCTGGGCAATTCAACTGGTTTAGCACACAGACCACGGTCCTGCGGCTAGCAGGCTTCTAGTCAGACAGACTGGTGTGACTAGCTGATCGAATGGTGATCTACACAAATCAACAAGTCTGCTAACGTCACGAAACTAACAAGTTTCAACAAAAAAATCAACCACTACGTTTGTAAAAAACCAAGATGACAGAGAAAAAACGAAATAGGAACAGGATACGAAGTTCTCAGGTATTTTAATATTTCTTTGACAAAAGCTCAAGCGAAGGACACATGCTCTGTGGTGAGCTGCAGTAAATTTTCCCAACGGCGTTGTGCTTCTCCTACGAGGGGAGCCACTGACACGCCCCCTATTCAAACGAACCAACTGAAAGCAGTGGCCGCGTTCGTGATAGTGCAGTAGCAGTAGGGGTATCGCGCACGCAGACTTCACTATTTTGACGCATTCTGGTTAGAAATTCCTAACAGATTACAGAGGGGCATGATAACAACAAAAAAGAAATTAAGCTCACATACTGTGTGAAAGTTGGTAGAGTTTTGTCCATGGTGACATGATTAAAGTCCCCCGAGGTAGCGATGAGGGCACTGGTCTGCAGCTGTGCTGTCACATTGTGGATGACGCTGCAGGCTGACGACGGGTTGGCGGAGGGCGGGATGTAAACAGTCACTATAATGACATGAGACAGCTCTCTCGGCAGGTAATAAGGCCTCAGTCCCACAGCAAGCAGTTCAATATCCAGGCTGCATATCCGCTCTTTCTCAGTGACATGTCCAGGATTACACCATCAGTTGTTAATGAGAACGGCAACTCCCCCGCCTTTCTTCTTACCGCTCCCGGTGCAGTCGCGGTCAGCCCGAACCGTCTAGAAACCCTCCACGGGGACGTTGTTATCCGGAATGTCCCCGTGTAGCCATGTCTCTGTGAAACACATGATGCTACATTCCCGGTACTCCGCCTGGTACCTGACAAGTCCCGTTAGTTCCTCAACTTTGTTCGGTAGGGATCTCACATTGCCCATAATAAGAGAGGGGAGACACGGCTTATACTTCTTCTCTCTAAGCCTGTCCTGTCGCAACTGTCCTGTCGCGACTTAAAACACCAAGTGTGAGATAAAGAGCATGGTTTTGATTATTTACTCAATTTCATGTGATTAGACAGAAGCAGAGTGTTTGCACGAACGGAACGGAAGGATTTAGAGGATTGTGTGGGCCAGAGCCGGGGCTCAGTTGGGCCCAGTTGGGACCAGAGCCAGCACCAGAGTCAAGTCGGAGCCAGAGCCAGGACCCCCTTGAAAAGTGCAGCCGCTGCACCATGGGTGCAGTACTCCTGTATGGGATTAGAACACTGACATAAATTGCGTGCATGTAATGAGACCCATATTGTTTTTTGAGCACTTTTAAAACCATTGTATCCCTGAATATAATTGGTTGAACGACTTCGCCAACTGGACAGAGCAATGTACTTATAATATGTTTGTCTGAGCGCTGTCTTTTGTTTCCTCCATCGATAATATTAAAAAAAAATGCTGATCATTGTTTGTAACTTGGATTCTGTTGCACATAGACTGTACATTTTTTGTCCCTAAAAATTATAAATGTAATGTTAAAAAAATATCTGAGTAATATAAAAGCCTGGTTAATGTTCAAATTCCTTGTAAAAATGCAAAATGCACTCATTCAGTAGTCTCTGCAAAATCTGGTACACACATTTTTTTATTCTTATGAATGACTAATGTAAGTCTTACTTTTTCTATTACGTCCTCGTCTTTTATAATCAGTAATTATTTGAGTGTGTATGCTGCCGACCAAATTGCAATTCTCTTAGCATTAAAGAGGTTGAAAGAAGTGACGGCAAATAAACTACTCCTTAATGCATTAAAACAGGACCAGACTGAGATTTAATATGTAAGATGTTGTTTACTATTTCAAGTTTCGCCAGTCGGGGGGAAAACATACAGTTCATGCAGGAAATACAGAAAGAAGGGCAATGATTACTACAGGTCTACAGAACAAAAGACGAGTTGAGGCAAAGATGGCAAGATTCATGGGCAGAATATAAGAAATAATGTAAAATGATGATACACACTGTCGTACAACAGGTGGTGGTATGCACCTCTTGGGGATACAATGGTGATTGGCATGCCCCCAGGCCAGCCTCCTTACTGACAAAAAATGCCCACTAAAAAACCCACTCTCCCGAGCAGGGCAAAGTTTTGCAAAGAGAATCGGGTCAGCCGGCAGGCGCAGCACCGAGAGAAATGTTTTTTTTTATTGTGCAATAGAAATCTCCTGTAGCCCAAGTTAAGAGGCTACAGAAAAAGAACAGTGCAGATAGTAACCTGCCCACCAAACATCGGACGTCGGAGAGACGTGCAGATCATGTCAGTATTGGGTCGGTCCGTCGGAGACCACACCTAAACGTCGGTACGACGTGCAAAATAAGTCAGATATTTGACGTCTATATTGGACCTTTTTTAGACGTCGTAGCGACGTTACGAATTTGGACGTCATCTGAAGACCACATCTAGACGTTAATTTGACGTACAAAATAGATCCAAGATTTAGACGTCATTATTGGACCTGTTTTAGACGTTAATATGACGTCCACATTTGTACCTCATCTGGACGTCTGTTAAGGACTACATTTAGAAGATAAATTGTACTTTTTAAATATATACTTCATCACACCAATTGCATTTTCTGAGATACTCGAAGCAATGTCCTACTCGTGAAAGTAAAATCGTACGGGCCAAGACGCCAAAACTTTCGCCTTCTGTCTCCGCGTAGCCATGTAGCCTACATGTAAATACCTCGTTGGACATTAATAAACGTAATTGCCGTTTTAATGTTAATCGACTTTTCCTCGCCACGACGAAGCAAGGCTACTGTTTTAACAAGGACTGACTAAACGCACGTAGCCCACCCAGTTTCTCCGCATTTTTTAAAACGAGTTTAGCATTTTTGTGGGGGGGTTCTGTGTGTGTTGACAGTTAATAATTTGTAATGAGTTTCATGAGCTTCGCCCCACCAGTTTCTCAAACTATCATGCGCGCCTGTCTCAGGGTATGGAAATATTGCAGAACATTTCAGAAAGCTAATAGTTTAAAATTGCACTCAGTTTAATTGAAAGGAGATTTAAGGTGGAAAAAAGAGAGAAAAAAACGCAACCGGGCGTTTAAGATGTATTCATGTAACGATGTGCGAAACAGTTAAATCTGTTAAAGCATTTGTTCTCCATTGCAACTGCATAGCAATGAACTGAGGTGTATGTTCAAGTGTGTTGCCGCTAGTTGCAAGCAGGTGTGTGTACTGGTTATGCAGCATTAAAAGCGCACTTCTATTATCATCATAATAGCATGCCAACAGTTACTCTGGACAGATTAAAATGCACAGTTGTCACTTTGTGAACAGCAGTGGGAGGGGATAAAAGCTTTGGGTGTTCACTTGAAGGAGCATATAGTAAGAGGGGCGCCAAGTAACTTGCCCTGTGAGAGGTGCAGCCATGTGTTGAGCTGTAAAATTCCTTTACTCCACATGTCGAAAAACATTAAAATGTTTGTGAAACAGGTAATGAAGATGGCTCAGAGTGCTGCAAGTGCAACCACACAAGAACCAGTGTGCCAGATGCAGAAGACACAGTCACAGGCGGACCAAAGAGGTTGAGAGGGAGGCTGTGCCCAGCAACAACCTGCCTATTGGTGTGGGTATGTCTGAACAAGTTTTACAATGAGTTAAATGGTTGACACAGATGCAAGATCTGTAATATATTTGTAATGTTGTTATTCTCAGGGTCCTCTTGCTTCACGGCTGACTGCTTCATGTTGAGCATTGATCAGAAGATTGTCAACGACCACATCACTGCCTTCCCCTGTGCCATCTGCCTCATGTTTGGCAGTTACTATTGCTTCAATATACACTGCCCATGGGACTGCGATCAACACTGGAGTTCCTCCGGAGGTAATTCATAGCATACATACATACATACACACATACATACTATATTGACCAGCAAGATAAGAAATATTCACCATATAGATTTCTAATGTTATTGATACAGAAATAGAATAAATACAAAAGACATTTAAATCGAAATAAAAATTGTGCCAAATATAAATGTACTAATTGAAACAGTGCCAATACAACTGCAATGTTTTGTGTTATTGTTTTTATGCTGTCGCTGAGCATTTGTTATAGTGTATATTTTTTATGGTTCCGGGGACAGAAGAGTTCTTCAGTCAGTTTGTGCAGTGGGATAGGGGCAAAAGCCTGTCACTGAACACACCCTCTGTCTGGTGAACGTTCTGTGTAAAGTGTCATCCTCTCTGCCACAGAGGCAAGCTCTGTGTCCACCACGAAGCTGGATCTGGTGGATCTTTCTGTTAAGATATTTAAAAACATAGACCCTGTAAATTTTATCCTTTCTTCTTCCTTCAAGGTGTTTCTTTTCAATAAATCCAGAGAGAGGAACGAAAGTTGAGCACAGCAAAAGGAGAGTCTTGCTGTGAACCCAGGAGTCCTCACACTCATCGCTGACCTTGCAGACATGAGTGGACTTGAGTGGACCATACTTCGTGAGTCATGTGATGGTGAGGTGTAATGTTTGTGTAATGTTGCAGTATGTATGAGGGTACACAGTGTAAGATGTGTACATTTTTTTCCATCTTCATGTACACGCCTTGCAAAGGAGGTGAGGTGGTTGTTTAGTTGGGAGACTTTTTTTTATATTGTGTTATAAAATAGCAGATAACACTGATAACACAACAAAAAGCAGGGTTCTGGTTTTTATGCCACCCACTGTCACGGCTTAATGAACCTGTGGTGGATTTTAACTGTTACAAGTTAAAAGATCTGAACAAGCAAACAGTCAGTAGCATTTTAGCTTTTACTTGCTATTTCAAAAGATACAGTGCTGCCCACATCGTTAGAAAGTTTCTTATACTGTGCATTATGTCAATTTCATGTAGTTGCTGTGTATTCGGTGTGTACACAGTGTTGTGATAAGTTTGTACAGCCTCACAAGTGTTCATTAAATGAAAAATTAACAATGAAAAGTTTGGTTTTTGGATGTTTTATTGACAATGTGCTTAAGTTTCCCATGTTTTCACCATTAGACAAAAATGGTAACTTATTGTTTCTGCTCTAATTCGATGAACAATTTTACCAAGTAAATTTGCACACTTAAATTTACAGTTAATCCTTTGTATTCACATGGCACAAACTGTAATTTTCTTTAATGTTTTAATGTTATTTTTAAGCAAAACAAGTTTTTTTTTCGAGGGGTAAACAACCTGTATTTTTACAGAACATTATGGACGTGCAATTTCGACTGAATTTGTACGTCAGGTGAACGTCCAAACTGGAGGTCGGCAGGACGTCAGAATCAGACGTCCATATGACGTCCGAAAAAGACGTAAAAAAAACTTTCATTCTGCACCTTCAGGCGACCTGATTTCGACGTCCAATTCAGACTGAATATGTACGTCAGGTGAACGTCCAAACTGGAGGTCGGCATGACGTCCGAAAAAGACGTAAAAAAAACTTTCATTCTGCACCTTCAGGCGACCTGATTTCGACGTGCAATTTCGACTTAATTTGTGCGCAGGTGAACGTCCAAACTGGAGGTCGGCAGGACGTCGAGTTAGACGTCCATATGACGTCCAAAAGAGACGTAAAAAAACTTTCATTCTGCACCTCCATCCGACCTGATTTCAACGTCCAATTCAGACTGAATATGTACGTCAGGTGAACGTCCAAACTGGAGGTCGGCATGACGTCCGAAAAAGACGAAAAAAAAACTTTCATTCTGCACCTCCAGGCACCTGATTTGGACGTGCATTTTAGACTGAATTTGTACGTCAGGTAAACGTCCAAACTGAGGTCCGGCAGGACGTCAGAATCGGACGG
>NW_020851818.1:0-10956 GCF_000972845.2 Larimichthys crocea | reverse complement strand
GACAGGTTAGACGTCATCAGAACATGCAAAATAGATCCAAGATTTAGAAGTCCAGTATTGGGACCTGTTTTAACGTAAACATATGACATCCACATTTGTACCTCATCTGGACCGGCTGTTTAGGACGACATCTAGAACGTTAATTTTCGACGTCACAAAATAGATCCAAGATGTTAGACGTCATTATTGGACTCGTGTTTTAGGACGTTAATATGACGTGCCACACTTGTAACCATCTGAGCTGACGTTGTTAAGGACTACATTTAGACAGTCCACAGAACAGCAAAATAGATCCAAGAATTTAGAAGTCATTATTGGACCTGTTTAGACGTAAATAGACGTCCACTTTGTCCTCACCGGGTACGTCTGTTAGGACTAATCAGACGTTAATTTGACTGTACAAAATAATCCAAGATTAGACGTCAATTATTGGACCTGGTTTTAGACGTTAATATGAAGTCCACGTTGTACCTGCATCGTGGAGCTTTATAGGTGACTACTCGAGACGGCACATTTGACACGAAATAGATCCAAGATTTAGAAGTCTTATTGGACCTGTTTTAGACGTAAATGTACTCCACATTTGTAACCTGCATCTGGCGTCTGTTTAAGGACTACATTTAGACGTTCATGTACATGAACAAAAAAGATCCAAGATTTAACGTCCATTATTGGAGCCTGTTTTAGACGTAAATAAACAGTCCACTTTGTACCTACATCAACTCGGACGTCTGTTAAGACTTTACATCAGACGTAATTAGACAAATAATCCAAGATTTAAACTCATTAATTAGACCTGTTTTAGACGTTAAATATGACGTCCACATTGACCTCATCTGGACGTCTGTTAAGGACTACACATCCTAGAACGTCATCAACTTGTGACAAATAGATTCCAAGATTTGACTCATTATTGGACCTGTTGTAGATAAATATGAACGTCCACATTTAACATCATCTGTACGTCTGTTAATAGAAATGTAATTTTGACACCTGAACGCACATGGTGGTATCTAATCACCATGCGTACGGCTAGGTATATAACTAAAATAATGGTTAATGATGACGTCCATATGACGTCCGAAAAAGACGTAAAAAAACTTTCATTCTGCACCTTCAGGCGACCTGATTTCGACGTCGAGAAATGACGTTAAATATACGTCATTTCAACGTCTCATTGTGCAGTGATGTTTCTATAATGTAGGCTAGTTGTCAACAATTGATGAGGGTAGATGCTTTACCTTGCCACTTTTATTGTTGTTGTTATCGTTGTTGCAATGTAATTTTACACCGCTTTGATCTATAAATAAAGTTTTATTTCAATACCTCAGTTTCAATGATTTTATGAAGATTAGGAAATAAATGCAGAAAAGAATGCAGGAGTTTTTCCACGTCACAGTAATTACAAACCATGAAAAATGTGTAGCCTAAATGCCAAAGTGCATAGTTTTGCAAATACTTTTAGGCAGTTGTAAAAAATACAATTCTTTTTCCTAATGCATTTCAGAGTACCAGGTTTACGTACCAGGTTTACGTACCAAAACACAACTGACCACCAAATTTTCATTTTTATTTGATGTTTTATTAGTCCGCTACCCATCACAGGTCCCTGCGGAAAATGATAGCCCCACAGATCTCCATCTAAGTAATGCCTTGCAGGCTGCTCGAGATGCCACTGCAAATAGAAAGAAGACCAAAAAAGGCAAATTACCACCTTCAAATTTCAAGGTGGGTGACAAAGTGTGGAGGCAAAACGTAAGGAGCCAGCAGTGAAAGGGGGGAAAGCTGGACCCTGATTACCTGGGGCCTTTCACTATTGTGGCATTCCAAAATTAAATTACAGATCTTTCGAATGAGGAAGATCGTATTTTTAAAGAGATCAGCATTGATCACTTAAAAATTCATGTGGAGGGAATGCCACATATCCCATCGTCAACTCTGCTTCCACCTTTTCAGCCACCCCTGCCCCTGCCATCTCTGCCTCTACCACCTTGGGTTCGTCTTCCACCACAGTCACCCCTGCCTCGGCCACCTCGGCTGCCTCTACCTCCTCCACATCCTTCTCAGCTGCCACTATATGTATGTTTTATGTAAGAAATTGAAGTTCACAGGACAATATATTTGGTAAGACATCTAATTACACACATTTTTAGCAGCTCAAATATCATACACAGATTACGAGTTAATCTGCCTCAGATGCAGTTGATTTGGGCAAATTCTTTAAAGCACTTTGCTCTCTACATTTATTCAAGTTTCTTCCATATTCACCTTTTATCTACTTGGAATCACTCTGTGAAACACAGTGGCGGCCGTGCATTTCACACCTAGGCATTCAGTGATGTCCTACTTAGTCCAACTTCAATAAATACCTCTCATAATATCATTTAGGACAGCGGTTTTCAAAGTGTGGGGCGCGCATCCCTTGGGGATTACAAAGATATGTGTCTCATCACTGTGCGATGAAAACTCAGCGGGCTAGCTCCAAAGAGTAGCAAGAAAAATCCACAAAACGGTACTGTATGTCTTGGTGCGATATACTACTTTGGGTTTACTTCATTCTGGATCGTCATTGGTGGGTCAAAGGTGAATGTGGGCGGTACTAATTGATTCTCCTGACTCTGATTGGTCGATAGGTGTCAATCATTAAAATCCACCAATCAGGATCCACACTCTGTGTTGTTTTAGCCTTAGCAGCACCGCTAGCTGCTACCTGCTGCTTTATATTCTTTAATACCGCTTGTTTCAAACATCGCATCGTATTAAAACTCAAAGTCTTCTTTCCTCCTCTCGGAATCCTCCTGAACAACTTTTACAAACAGCAATGCTGTTGTTATCTTCTGCCACACTGGTGAAGACATGTTCATTATTAGTCTGGCAGAGACGGGGCCAGGTGCAAACGTCGGATGAGTGAACACGTTTTTAAAAAATCAGCTGAAAAGTTAAATTGTGTTTTTTTCTTTTTGTGTGTTTTTGAACAAAAATGTGTTTAAAAACACACATATGTTAAAATGTGTTTTAAAAAGATGTCTAAAACACACAAAGATTGTGTTTAAAAAAATATTTGAGCACATTGAAAACCCCTGATTTAGGACACCACGTGACCACGGCTGGAGAAATTGTATACAGAAACACTATAAGCACTACTGGGCATTGCATCACCTCAATTGTGTACAAAACGGGCTATTTTCTGACACATTTAAAAATCAATAAATCCGCATCAGCAATTAAAACATCATCTTCTCCTGCTGAAAAAGTGACTGCACCCTAATAACACTGGTGCCAAAATATCCATTAATGGCAAATGTGGTGGTTCTGCCTGGACCTGTGTTAAAACTTCTGTAAAACTGTTCAGGTTCACTTTTTTATATCTACTATCTATAACAGCAAACAGTGGCAGTTTGGGTGCTTCACTTACGTAGGTGAGAGGTACAGCTACATATATGTACATGTTGCGGGAGGCTTCCTTATTTCTACATGATAGAGGATATATATTGGCCTATCACAGATACACAGACATGCGAAAAGTAAATAGACCGCTGACTTCTGTATGAACAGTATATCTTCAGATAAAACTTGCTAAAAAAGTCAGTTTTGGCTGGAAGACGGTTGCCATTCAGCTGGCTTTCAGCTTGAAGGGGAGCTTTTGGGTTGCTACTACTGTAGGTCATACCTTTTTTCTGAATTGATTAATTTTGCACATCTGTGCTGTTATAGTTGATGATAAAATAAATGATAAAACAGCTACAATTTAATGTTGATATGTACTTGTTGTGTCACTTTCTCTTGTCACTTTTTGCCATTAAATTAAATGATGTGCCTTATTACCCTCATTTCCATTCAATTTTGGTGCTGATAATTTTAAACAGGAATGGTGTTTTACAGAACTTCAAGTTCAGTGTTTGTCATTTTGTACTTTTACTTAATTATCTGGCTACTTACCCTATAGATGTTCCAGGGTCATTCTGTGTCAACTCAGCCAGAGTTTGGCAGCTTTAGATTTTAGATTTTGACTTTAGATTTTGATAGTATATCATTTTAAAGAGCTAAAGTCAGTTCCCTGGTGCTGTGCTGTTTGTGGTTATGTGGTTCTTAAGCTGCTAAGGAGAGGTGCAGTTGAATGCGAAGGGATGATAAATCACTCAATAGACCTCTGAACAATTTTCCCCTCACTTCTAAAATGATGGCTACGCCCCTGACCCATTATGAGCCAGCCTGGGGTCCTCGGGTGGACCCTTATTTATTATTTACAATCTGTATATATATATATATATATACAGTAGTCATACATCTTTTTTTTTTGTGGAAACCAGAGCACCTGGAGCAAACCCACACAGAAACAATGGCCTGCATTTGGTTGTGTTGAATGAATATAGCTCAAATTTGCCAGAAGATAATTTTTTTTTAATTGTCATCTCTGTCAGCTACACAAAAAACGCATTATTTGATCCTAGCGATAAAAAAATGTCCCACTGAGAACATCATTTTTGATCCCACGTTTATCTTAACATAAACAAATGCATTCCTTTATGTCAAGATTTCATTTTGGACTGCAGGCCTTCAATTTGTAATTTTTATATTTGTCCACCAGATGGTGACACTTTTCCCCATTCAAGGCATGCAGCAAAGTTTTACACTTTTTACTGTTTTCTGCAAGGGAAGTGTGTGTGCAATTGATGTTGGATAATGGTGTGTGTGTGGTGTGTGTGTGTGTGAATACAACACATGTGGTTGCAATTATGAAGTAAAATGAAATGAACAAGAGTTTTCATACTCAACATAACTTAATTTTTTTTTATGATCATTGTAATTTTTCCACACCAGGTGTGTTTGTGTGTGTGTGTGCGTGTGTGTGAGTTTGTGTGTGTGAGTGAGTAAGAGAGAGAGAGACAGAGATAGAGAGAGAGACAGTGTGTGTGTGTGTGTGTGAGTGAGTAAGAGAGAGAGATAAAGAGAGAGACAGTGTGTGTGTGTAGCTTAATTTGTAATATTTACATCTATTACTACTACCTTTATTTTTTTAATGAAATACAGCAAGAAAGTGTTAGACACTCAGTGTGTGAAGTAAAAAAAAACTGGTTAGAGCCAGCTAGGGTTGTAACTTTGGATTTGTGAAAAAAAGGGACCAAATGTTGTGCCGGGCTGGGCTGGGCCATTATTACTAGTTCAGACTGACAGTGAACATGAAATCCGGACATAGGAGACAGATACAAAGTAATGTTAATACATTTATTAATTCAGGGGTCACACACACACGTCTGAACTCTGGGGGTTTGATGAGTTTAAGCTAATTATGACTTATAGGCAGATGGTGAAGGAGACTGGGCTGGAGGGGCAGGTGACTGCTATGCAGGCCTCCAAAAAGTGGGACAACCTGAAACGAAATATAAGGTGAAGCAAATCATATAGCTGGGTTTGGTGGTGGAATAATGTTCGTGGATAGTGTGTTGTACATTCGATTCTCACATTTCATTTTGAGGCTAAAGTACGGTAGTTGAAAAGGCACAATGCTGAACGCCCAGTAACAAACTGTCTTTTCAGTAACATGCTTTGATCCATGTTAATAGGAGTTAAAGAATCCCCTCACGGCAACAGGCACAGACAGTGGTGAGGCAACAGCAGCTACTGTTCTTGGCCATGGTTTGATGCCATGCATGAGGCACTTGGTGAGAGGCCATCGATTCAGCCTCCCACCCTTGTTGCCTCATGCTCGGCATCAAATCCTGGCCTGCCTGCTTCTGAATCCTAACCCTGTACCAAAGCCACATCTGGAGGTGAAGTGCCATCAGGCTATGCTGACTCTAGTTGTGAGGAGGAGGATGAGAACTCCATGCCATCCACTAGCTCCCAGCCACCTCCAAAAAGACCAAGAAGGGGCATGAGTGTACTCAGCTTTCTTAAAAAGCAGCCTGAGAAGGAGGAAAACAGAGATGTAGCTTTATACAAACAGAATGAACGATATCTGAACCTGTTCAGTGAACTGGTGAAAAAAAAAAAAAGCAAAGCAAACAGTCCTGTTGTGTTGACTTTAAAACATGAGATTCAAGTATAGAACCACACACACTACCTGACCTGTTGTGATCAGTATCACTGAAAATACTAATGTCCCTGTACGTTCTCACCATCAGTGTGGTGGTCACATATATCAAACCATTTGCAGTCAAAGCTGTCGTGCTGGAACTGCAGCCTCTCCATGTTACACATGTACATCAGTTTAAAGCTAATGAAAAAAGCTTAGTTAATGAGTTTTGCACATTAGAAAGATCCACTGCAATAAATATGACAAGCACTGTGTGAAATAAGAAACGTTGATTTATTAATGTATAAACAAATATAGCCAGGTGGTGGATAACAGCCATGAACACTGAACTATTTTTTAGTACCCTGGTGTCATGGACTGACCCAGGATAGCCAACAAATACGTCCAGAAATTTGCCAGAGCTATCACAAATGTCCTGCAGCTGGACAGAATGGAAGAGCTTCCGGGTTTATGTAATCCTGTCCATGTGGACCTTAAAAGGTTGCTGGAAAAAAAAATGTTGCTAGAGGGGTCTGAAAACTTGCTAGATATTGGAACAAAGTCACTGAGTTGGCAACACTGGGGAACAGGTTAGTGTCAAGTAGGCTGGCTGCCGCCCAACCTCACACTCAGAAATAGAACCATAAAGCGCAACAAGTCTTAAACACTGCAATCTGTAAACATACATGTCCCGTCCACCTACATTATTTAAAGATAAAACAAACAGAAGAGGAGTTCATCATAAAAACTTAATAAAAATTAAATCAACGTCTCCAACAGTCCAAAATAAGAGAATTAAATGTGGACTCCTGATATCAGGTCTCTGTCATCTAAAGCGTCTTAGTCAATGAATTAATATCTGATTATGATATTGATTTGTTTTGCCTCACTGAAACCTGGCTGCAGGAGGATGAATATGTCAGCTTAAATCCCAGTCATTATAATACTCATATTCCTCACAGTACTGGTCGAGGTGGTGGAGTCTATTAATAAATCCTAAACCTAAACTAAATTATAATTCATTTGAAAGTCTTGTTCTTAGCCTCACTCACCCAACCTGGAAAACATCGCAGCCAATTTTATTTGTTACAGTATATCGAGCTCCAGGTCCTTATTCTGAATTTTTATCTGAATTTGCAGAATTTACATCAGGCTTGATCCTTAAAACAGATAAAGTAATTATTGTAGGTGATTTTAAAATCATGTGGACAACCACATGTAGTCTTATTACTGCGTTTATCTCTTTATTAGATTCAATCGGCCTGTCAGAGTGTAAATAAACCGACTCATTGTCTGAACCACACTCTTGATCTTGTTCTTTCATATGCATTGAAATTGATAATCTAAGTATTTCCACAGAATCCTCTTCTGTCTGACCATTTTTTAATAACCTTTGAGTTCATACTACCGGACTATAAGCCTTTGTGCAGAAACTCCTACAGCAGATGTTTATCTGATAGTGCTGTAGCCAAATTTAAGGAAGTGATTCCATCAGTATTGAATTCAATGCCATGTCTAACTGTAACAGAGGACTTGTCTGCTTCCTTTAGCCACTCACAAATAGACCATCTTGTTGATAGTATTACAGGCTCATTATGGACAACTCTAGACTCTATTGCACCTCTGAAAAAGAAGTAATTAAACAAAGAAGGCTAGCACCCATGGTATAGCCAGCAGACTCGTAAATTAAAGCAAGAGGCACATAAATCTGAACGCAAATGGCGTGCCACTAAACTGGAAGAATCTCATCTAGTCTGGCAAGATAATCTCAAAACATACAGGAAGGCTCTCCGTAATGCCAGAGCAGCCTACTACTCTCATTATAGAGGGAATAAGAACAACCCCAGGTTCTCTTCAGCACTGTAGCCAGGCTAACAGAGAACCACTGCTCTACTGAGCCATCTATTCCTTTAGGTTTAAGTAGCAATGACTTCATGAGCTTCTTTAATGATAAGATTATAACTATTGAGACAAATCCATCACCTCTTGCCCTCAACAGGCATTGACTGATTCTGATACAGCACGTTTGGAAACAGCTGTAAAAACCTGATATGTATTTAGACTGTTTTTCTCCCATCGACCTTCATCAAATAACTTTAATCATTTCTGCAGCTAAGCTGCAACCTGTCTTGTGGTGTCTGAACATAGATGCATAGTCTTAGCATAGTCTTATATTAAGTCTGAGGCTTTGTAGACATGTGCTTTATTGTAAGATGCCTGTTTGGTCACAAACCAGGCTATTGACCTAGGGGTCATATGACCCAGCCAGTCCGGAGCCCTGAGAAAAGACTTCTTTAAGACCACTCCTGGAGCCAGAGACTAATCAACTGGGGGGTTAGACTTCTTTAGACCACTCTGGAGCCCGAGACTATTTTAACTATAGGGTTATTCTACAATACCGTGTAGTCACAGGCTGATGTCTGTCCACATCTGGGGCAGGGGCTATCTGTCCGAGAGGTCAGACAGGCCGGAGCTTCTGAGTTCTCTTTAGATGAATTGATGAGGAGTCAGGTCAAAGGTCAAGCCTATAGGGGTTTTTTCCTGGGAAAGGACTGTTTATTTCTTTCTGTTTCTTTGGGCTTAAGTACTCCTTGTATGTTTGCCAGGGGCTCTTGTTACTGCATGTCATGGGGGGGCACAAAATAACCTATAATATATTAAATAAGGCTTCTCCGGCATAGGTCGGGAGAGTCTCTCATCATTCGGCCAGGAGCTCTCCAAGTAGTTTCTACTTGTTACGATACTGAACTTGTTGTAATAAACTTGTTATACAACTAAGACGGTGTCGGCGGAACTTCTCTTCCAAACTCAGCATCACCACCGAAAATACACTACAGGTGGCTCACGAACAGGATCGTGTTGCGGCCGAGGACGCAGCTGGACGCGGCTCTGCTTTCCTCCTCTCATCCCAGTGAGCGTACTGTTCTGCTGTTTGGGGGTGGACGTTTGGCTGTGTTGGTTCGCCCCGAGGCGGTCCTGTGTTGGTGGAAGTGTGTTTGTGCTGTGTTGCTGTTTTTGGGGAAGTTTCGTTTAAATTTGCTTACTCTCCATCGTTTTACTTGCGTTGCTCGCATCGCTGTAGGGGGGAGTGATGGTAGAGTAAGTCTTAATGTTAAACTTAGAATAGTATTGTTTGTCTAAAAGGCAAGAAGCCTTACAACAAGTAACGTTAGCTCGGAGTTTGGGAAACTCTGCGGGATTACCTGCGGCGCGTGAAAGTTAGACGAGTAAAAATCGTCCGGAAAAAGGATTTAAGGAAACCGCGAATTGATAAAACCCTCTGGGAGGTGGTTTTAGACCGGCCCAAAAACCTGGACAGTTCACTAGGTGATGTTCAGGTCGGTTATGCAGAATAACTGGGAGTGTAGGCAAAAATGTTTGTAGATAGACGACCGCCTGCCGTTGGGCTGACGAGACACGCGACTGATTTAGTTTTGTCAGATATTCTGCACTTCATAAGTAGCATAAATTTAGATTAAAGGAAAAGGGACGCGGTAGAGCAGCTCCATTAGGTTGTCTGTTAGAATGATGTTAATTGTGATTTTGTGTTGTTTTGTTATAGTGGGGATTTTTGATTTAAAAGTTAAATGTATTGGACAGGCCGGAGAAGGTTCCCCCCTCCCTCTCTTTGCCTTTCTCTGTTTCTCTGTCTCTGTTGAAAGAGACGTCAGCGCTGCGAACTGATATGTGTGTCTTTATGTGTGTGTGTTTGGAGTATGACCACTTTAGTTTAAACCTATGCCATTCTTCCTGTGTTAAGGTATTATCTGATTAATAAAAAATTAACTATTGCTATATCATTAGGATTTAGCTTATGAAAATATATTTGTCGGAAGATCTATTTTATGAATGCAACTATGAGCCTTTAAAGACATTTGTATAAATACTAGAGCCTTTTAGAGGACGTGTAGTAAACATATGAGCTTTTAGGATGTTTCTATGAGATTTGAATGACTTGCCATGAGAAATAAATTAAATAAATAATAATAATAAATAATGTTATTGAAAATATTATAAGGAGTGGAGAGATTATGTATAACCTTTATAGAAGTACCTGAATGGAGAGAGTGAGGTGTTGAGTGTGTTCTTGCGGTTGGGGATTTGAGTGTGTGAAATGCTTGAGGGTTGTAGATGTGGTGTTAGATGAGGATGTGGTGCTTTAGAGCGCCAGGATACCTGTTTTAAATTCACCCTAAAGTGCGGAAGGGAAAAGGGGGGTTAACAAATGATACTGAATAGGATGATTGAAAATAAGCTAAAATCTAATCTCTTGATGTTTTTTCCATTGTTTCCTTGCACTCTTGGGAGAGACACGAGAGAAGGCGGAGGCTGAACAGGGCCCGTTCAGTGCGGTCAGAATCCAACGCGCCACCCTGCCCAAGGCCAGTCTTGTTTTGTTCGCGCAACTCTTGCTATCCTGCTGTTTTTTTTGCTTTGGATTTTGCGCTTGATGACCTTTGGGGTATTCTCAATTTGAAGTGGAAATGCCTCGCATCTTCTGCTTGGTGGTTGCGCTATTTGAAAAAGCTTCGGCCCGACTGCCGCGTGAGGTTGTTGTTCATTTGTGGTGCAACTGTGAAGCTTGTTTTTGTGATTGCTGCTGTGTGGTGTATACGGTGTTCACTTGTGGTGTATGATTGGGTTTGTGATTTCTTTTACCTCAGAAGTAGAAGCTGTGAGGGTGGTTGGCTGCTTTGTTGTCAGTAGCTGCTATAGATCCCTTGAAGTTCTTGGAGTTGGCACAATTTTATTTTGGTTCATTGACTGTGACAGATAAATGTGATACATCAAACTAAATACAGATAGACCTCACACACATGCTAATAGTTAATATGAATTTTGGGTTTAATATTGATAAATTGAGTAACTTGATTAGTGGTTTATTTGGTTAAATTGATTGACTAGTTGGGGTAATTGTTTAATTAATTTGCTTGATGTTT
>NW_020851817.1:0-618 GCF_000972845.2 Larimichthys crocea | reverse complement strand
TTCTCACCACAGCGGGGTGGTATCCGTGTCATCCTCAAGCTCGGGTCCTCCACCAGAGGCCTGGGAGTTTGAGGGTTCTGTGCAGTATCTTCAATGTTCCTAGGACTACACTCTTCTGGACTGAGGCTTCGGATGTTGTTCCTGGGATTTGCTGGAGCCACTCGCCCTGTTTGGGGCTTACTGCCCCAAGTGCCCCCACTACCACGGGGACCACGCAACCCTTGACCTTCCACATCCATTCCAGCTGCTCTTTCAACCCTTGATACTTCTCAAGTTTCTCATGTTCCTTTTTCCTGCTGCTATGTGCTGGACTGTCTCAGGGGCTTCTTTACACAGTCTGCATCTTGAGTCTTATCTACTCTGGTAGATCCTGGCCTCTATGGATCTTGTGCTGGCCTGTTCTTGTGCTGCCATGATTAGTGCCTCTGTGCTGTCTGTCAGTCCTGCATTATCCAGCCACTGGTAGGATTTCTTGATGTCAGCAACTTCCTCTATCTGACGGTGGTACATGCCATGTAGGGCTTTGTCCCTCCAGGTTGTCTGTTCCTCCTCCTCTGCACCCTCATCAGGGTTCTGCTGCCTGAGACACTTCGCGGCCATCTTTCTGATGTATTCTCG
>NW_020851816.1:0-11804 GCF_000972845.2 Larimichthys crocea | reverse complement strand
CTCACATAATTCTTGGTCCTTCGAGACGGATGGTTGATCAGGGAACCTGACGAGGAGCTCTCCGACCTGCAGACCGTCGATGGCCAGTCACCAGGTGACTGATCAGTCCCGCGACCGTGAATTCGGATTCGGGCCAGGGTTAGAACCGGATCTCCGGGGATCCTGTTCAATCATCCGAACTAAAGAGAGTCCAGACGTGAGTATCAGACACATAAAGGGAGTGATGGGTTAAGACTTTGACCGTAACCGAAAGTCAATGGCCAAAACGCGTAGAGGCGAGATACTGAATCCCCGTGAAGCCACGGCGTGATGTCAGGAAGGGGGCTAGACGTAGTGACCCTGTAGATCGGAGAGAAACGGTGAGGAAAGATGTGAGAGTTGATGAAAGGGACTGGAGGGCCCGCTCGACGCGGGGGGGAGGTGATTGGGGGAAATCCACCGTACACACGGGGACTTGAGCTAAGCTGTGCCCCCCCCCACATCGTATTCGTCGATGTAGAAAGCTTGGGAGAGGAACTTCACTCCTGTCACTTCATGTGTGAGAAACTTTTCCACAAACAGGAATAGTTACATATGTATACCTAAAAAGTGTAGTACTAGTACGAAAATATAAAGTTGTACGTCTGGGAAAAAGGGTTGTAATGGGGAACAAAAACAGTGTGGAGCATACGGAGGACAGTAGGTGGATGGAACAAAAGTTCCCAGGAAGTGGGAAAGTTGTGTTAAAATGGAAGAAGAAATATGGATTTGAAGGAAAGTTTCAAACGAGCGAACTGTTAAAGTTGCAAGTCGATCTAAAAGTGGACATTAACAAATGCTCGGGAAGAAAGAAAGAAAAGAAAATAAAAGAATACCGATTAAGTGACGAGTGGTTAAAAGAAAGTAAACGTAGAGATGAGAAAGGAAATAAACGAGAGCAGAAAAACTGCAAAGGACAACAAAAAAAAAAACTGCTGCTCGCTAAGTGTTGATGTGAAACCAGTACGATGAGACTCAAGGTCGCAGAAAGCAGAAAGATGTAGAGTGAGAGAGGGAAAAGGGGGAGGTGCAGCTGCGGCCTCTCACACACACACACACCTTGACACACACACACATATCCACAAGGCTGACTCACTAAGAACTGAAGGAGAACGAAAAAAACAACTCACTAAACAAGAAAGAGAATTGAGAAAAGAAGAAAAGACAAAGCCGCGGAAGGGAAAGAAGGCGAAGCGTCGCAATTTCCTGGTCGACCCGCACAAAATATGACCCTCCCCATATTCCACAAAACCAGCTAAAACGGCGTGTATCCTGTAAAGATGCTGACTAACCATGAAGAAAGATTCAGACCAGGTCTGAATAATAGTGACCATGGTAGTGATGACGCCAGTGACAATGAAAATGGCACATCCAAACATGGTCATAGAGATATGTATCCACCAGTACAGGTGGCTAACCCGCGTTATGGGCAAGCCATAGATGACCAAGGGCAGTTAGACACGAACCCTACCATGTTAGTTTATCGCCCGTGGAGTGCACAGGATAGAAAAAACGCCACTCTGATATGTGCTCCTAGCGATCAAGGTGGAAGTGCTGAGAGTTATCAGAGAATGCGGCGGTTATTGTGACAGGTACATGCTGACACGGACACGAATATACAACTGTCTCTGAGAGATGTGTTAAAAAATGACTGGTGCAGGTTCAGGAGACTTCAACGGTCGCGAAAAACGGAGGCCCAAAGACCTACGGTGACAACGCTTACAACTAGCACTGAAATGCCCTATATGGCCGTGTACGAGCGATTGGCCCCCACGGGTGGACTACTCAAAAATATGTGCTGAAAACACAACCACGAGGACGAAACGATCCTGCTGACTAAGGTCCCGACTTGAAAGTAGTGTTCCAGGCTAAACTCTGGCATCAACCAATAACGACCAACTAGCCCCTACCAACAGCAATGAATAAATGCCATTTCTTGCGAGCGGTCTAAAGCCCCGAATTAAAATCGAGGAATAGATAAAAACATGGGTCACAAGGAGAAATACTGGATCCGTAAGCTCAGGCAGTAGAACAGGCAATGCACGCAGACAGCGTTATCAAGGAAAAAAAACAAGCGCGCGACCTTCACAGTAGAATGACGCAGCAGCGAGGAACAGTTACAGTTGCCTTATCAGGGCAGGAGCATACGGGGGAGCACGCAGGGGACAAAACAGAGATAGAGGTATAAAGGCAGGGGCAGAGGAGGTGGAAGATATCAGCAGAACCGTGATAACCATCGTGAGACCCAGAAGGAGAAAGATATGCGCGAAAACAACTGCTATAAATGTCATAGACCAGGGCATCTGGCAAGAGATTGCAAATTCAATGATTCACAACGAGATGACGCATGTCAGTGAAACTGAAGTTGAGCACACACAGACAGGACAACCAAAAAATACGGACATGCTGTCAGAAAAAAATGAGCCCTCCGAAGATGACAAGGTTCACATAAATATAGAAGTACTGCTAAAATCACAACAAAATAAGTCAGCTCCAACTAGGAGAATAAGCTTTAATGGACGAGAATATGACTGTCTGTGTGACACCGGCGCCTGCTCAACTGTGCTAACAAAACCATTTCCAAACTGTCAAACATCCTCTAAGACAGTTTGGGTAAAATCAGCCTCAGGACATGTTACATCGTTAAGATTTACAAAACCTGTAGTTATAACAGACGCAGAATCAGGAAATCAAACCAAAAAGCCGATTCTAATCGACCCAAGTTGCCCTGTAAACCTATTAGGCCGAGACGTAATGGCAGCACTACGTATAGCTGTCTATCCAACCGCAGATGGAGAAATGAAAACAGAAATACTAAGTGAAGAACATTGTCATGTTGTCCAAGGCGTAAAAGAACCAAACTATTATTGGACTTTAGATCTCACTGATCAATCAGAGGCAGAGTCGCTCATAATAATGGCAAAAACTCAACTTCAGGACATGCAACTAGACACACGAAAACTTAAAGTTATGACAAAAGAGGAACTGCACTGTACACTACGGTATAAACAAGAACCAGGGCCCGATCCGCCCTATGATGAAATGGTGCACAAATTTCTTGTTAAAGGAAATGTTTGTATGCAACACATGCTGGTGTCCCCAACGGGACAGTCATGTGTGTCCGTCATACTCAACTCGAGACAACAAGTGGTTAACCGTAACCAAAACCCTCACATATCGTTGACAACAAGTGACAAATATAGTTGGAAGGAAATGAGCCGCGTCGTGCAACAAGCTAACAAAGATACGTACACAGGAACCGACCCCGGTGGGTGGCAGACAGGTAGACATACTGGTATACGACGGTTCCTCCTTAACTCTTATACAACAGTGACGCCAGCCACCCACCTCGATGTAGAGTGACCAGAAGACAGCTACATACTTACCCTATCAGAAAAAGACCAAAAACTCCTAGAAGGGGTCCCCACAAGCCTGTGGTCACAGGGACCCACCGACGTAGGCCTAGTTAAAGACTACCCACCGTTAGAAATAGAGTTAAGGCATCAAAATTATCCACGAGTGCGACAATATCCCATATCAAAGGAAGCGAAGAGGGATTAACCTGTGATAACAGACATGCTAAAAGCAGGGATTTTAGTTGAAACAACCGCTCCTAAATGCTTAACTCCAATTTTTCCTGTAAGAAAAGCGACATCAGGTTGGAGAATGATACAAGACCTGAGAAAAGTAAATGACATGGTAAAACACGACACAGTTGAAGTAGCAAATCCACATACTTTACTCAATAATATAACTGCGAAAGAACAATGGTTCTCGGTTATAGACTTATCAAACGCCTTTTTCTCAATACCCATACATAAAGACTCACAAGGCCTATTTGCATTTAAGTATGGAAACAAAACCTATACTTATACCAGACTGCCACAGGGCTTCACTAATAGTCCAACAATCTACTCACAAGCACTAGAAAACTCAATGCAAAAATGTCCAGCACTAGATAATGGTAAATATTTGCTTTATGTTGATGACATATTAGTAACTGGACATGACAAGGCCTCCTGCATGAGTAACACAATAACAGTGCTGAAACATTTGCAATGTGAAGGCCACAAAGTGACGCAGGGGAAAGTACAGCTTTGTACTCAGCGCGTGAAGTATCTAGGTCATATCCTCACCCCTGGAGGACGAAGACTAGATAACAAAAGACAGCTAGCCATAGCTCAAACACCAAGACCTGAAACAAAAAGACAAATGATGTCCTTTCTAGGACTATGTAACTACTGCAGAACATGGATTTCAGGTTTTGCAACATTAGTGCAGCCGCTACAAAATGCAATACACGGAAAACAAATGGCAATGAAAGACCGAATAGAATGGACACCGGAGCAGGAGCAAGCATTTATTGCATTAAAAGATGCTCTGCAAACACAAGCCATGCTACACACGCCCGATTATGATGCCCCATTTTGTTTAATGGTCACGTCTAATTCAGGGTTCATGAGTGCAGCACTGACCCAGAAGCATGGTGACAGACACAAACCTCTGGCATTCTACTCTAAAAGACTAGATCCAGTAGCCAGTGGTCAACCATCGTGTGTACAGCTAGTAATGGCAGCTGCTGAGGCGGTGGAACAGAGTGCAGAAGTGGTGCTCACCCACCCGTTACAAATAATGACCACCTGTAATATACCACTTATCTTATTACAAACGCCACTGCCATTTGTGACAAACACAAGACTATTAGGATTAATAGCAACACTCATGTCACAACAACACATATCGTTCTCTCAACATTCAAAGGTTTCGCTCCCGTGCCTCTTAGCCACAGCTGCTGATGGAAAACCGCATGATTGCAAAGCTAGGGTGGAGGAGGAAACAAAACCTCGCGTTGACATTTACACCACACCAAAACCTGAACAAACACATGTTTTTGTAGATGGCTCTGCGAGCAAAGATAATACCGGACGAAATAAAGTAGGCTATGCTATAACATCTTCCATATGCACACTGGAATCTGGTGCACTGCCACCCTCATTTTCTGCACAAACAGCAGAACTACATGCAGTAACACGAGCATGTAAGCTAATGGCAGGGAAAGCAGTGTGCATATGGACAGATAGCCAGTATGTGTTTGACTCGGTACACCACTATGCCCGTGTATGGGCAAAGAGAGGCATGACCTCAGCAAACGGCAAACCATTAACACATAGCGCCAAGATGATGGAGCTACTAGAAGCTGTTAAACTACCAACATCGCTATCCTTATGTAAATGTCGTGCACATCAAAATGACGACTCAGAAGTAACAAAAGGAAATAACTTAGCAGACCTAGCAGCTAAAGCAGCAGCCCTATCTAAAACTACGACGGATGTTAATGTATTAGCATCACAAGTCACAGAGATTGATGACGAAATCCTGAAGGACTATCAAAAACAGGCACCTGTAAATGAACAAAAAACTTGGCATAAAAAAGGAGCAACATTAGTGAATGATATCTACTATGTTGACAATAAACCCATCCTACCTAAAGCATTGCACCAGGCGGCGTGTTTAGTGAGTCATGGGAAGACCCATGTCTCAACAGGAGGGATGGTAACATTAGTAAACAGAAACTATTATACTATAAATTTTGAAAATTCAGCAAAAATGTTCGTATCTAAATGTATGATATGTTTAAAAAACAACTCACAGGGACAGTGTAGACCAAAAAGAGGACAGTTCCCACACCCACCACATCCGTTTCACACTATACATATGGATTTCATAGAGTTAAGCGACTCTAAAGAAGGAAAATATGCATTAGTCATAATTGATGTCTACTCTAATTGGGTGGAAATTTACCCAACAAAAAGAAACGACGCGATAACAGTAGCAACAAAAATATGTAACCACTATTTTCCAACTTATGGTATACCAAGAATTATCAGATCAGATAATGGTACTCATTTTGTGAATGACGTCATAGCTGAAGCAGGAGAAACACTAGGCATAACATTAAAAAATCACTGCGCATATCACCCACAGAGTGCAGGTTTAGTAGAAAGAACAAATGGAACTATTAAAACAAGATTGCGAAAAACAATGGCAGAGACTGGCAGACCGTGGAATGATTGTGTGTCACTAGTTAAAATGTGGTTGAGAGTTACCAGAGGAAATAAAGGACTAACACCGTTTGAAATAGTACATGGCCGAAGTTTTCCTATGCCACACTTTAACTCTGATCTGGTGAAATCTGACGAAGAACACACATTAGCAGATTATATGAGAAAACTGTTGAAAACTGATGATGTACAAACACAGAACCAAATACCTGATACTCCTATGTCGTCCCCTAATACTAAGATTCGAATTGGAGACTGGGTGTTGGTAAAGACAATACATAGAGCCAGGTGGAACAGCCCGCGATGGGACGGCCCATTCCAACGCCAACAGCAGTAAAGATAAGTGAACGAGCTACCTGGATACACTTGTCACATTGTAAACTGGTCACAGAGGCAGTTAAGGGATCATCTATAAGTGATCAAGCTAGGTGAAAAGAGTCTAGAGGATACTCTCACAGGACAGCTTATGGGACACCAGACGGGGGAAGCCTGCTGGGTCCTGGGGCACAGACGAAAGTCTGGTACTGTGAGCTAGTGAAGAAATCATCGTGGAAAGCTCCAATGAGCTAGATCCACCCTAGTGGTTCCTGCAGGTAACTGACCCGTGACCATTTGTATCTAGCCTTCACCATGTATGGAGAACAGAGACTCCTAGTGTGGCTCAGCATTGTATCCTTGCTTATTGTGACCTCAATATGGTTCCTGGTTCCGGAGTCAACATCACAAACTAACAATAGTCACAACACCCATAGCCGAATAAAGCGTAGAGTAATTACTACAGCCATAGAGGATAGGGGCACTGTGCAGCAGAGAATGCCACTATTACAGGTGAATAATGATGATAATGAAGATTACAATAACCCATTGCCTCACGATGACTCAGACACACCTGGAGGTGTAGACTCGTCAACGGACTTAGACAGCGAGGCAGAAGACTCTGTGTGAAATGTTAGCATCACTATGAATGACGTTATAACAGAAAATCGAAAGAAGATGTTACTGACTGATAATGCAAGTTGATGAAACGTTACACAACTGTAAATAATGCACTAAAATGTTTCTCAGAAGAGTGTTTCTCTTTTCCTTTTTATGTGATTATATTTTAACATTTTATAGTTTATACTACATGTGCATAACCAATCATTATTTTCGCTGATAAGTATGTTTGTTCCTTATACTTTCCAGGAGGGGAATCCATGCCACCATGCATCGTATGTGCTAGCAACCTCTCCATGGTGGTGACCCTCTACTGTACGCACAGTACATGGGTTGAAGGCTTCACAACGATTTTATTTTCATCTATTATGTTTGATGCGTGATCGACCACTATACTTGGTATTATCAAGTGCATTACTGTGTATATTTTGCTTATGATTAGGGACATGTGCCAACAGGAGGGACTGTTAGAAGGCTAAAAGAATGTCACATGTCCCAGCATCAGTAGTCTTACTACACTGTACTCATCTTACTACACTGTACTCATGATGAATCAAATGTTTTATTTTACTGGAACAGGACTGCCCCTGTCCAGTCACATGTCATGTAAACTTCTATAATAAAAGAACAAGGAACTGCCTTGCCTCCTGCGTATCTGTGCTTGAGATGTTGAAGTGGCAGGTGCCCTTTGTAAAAAGTAAGCTCTCGTGTCTGACTCGCATTTGAAATCTGGTCCGCTCACAGGTGGTCGAAAGTTGGGAAACTCCTCACACCTCCTCAAGTGCAGAACGCCTGAACCGGACCCTTCCGAAGCGCGCCGTCTGAAACTCTGGCACGGTGAATCGTTGCCCGACGTCCTGATCGCATGACGAAATTTCGCCCCCGCATCAAGCGGTTGATGAGTTATCAGGAATATGGCCCTGACTTGCGGGTCAGCTTGAACGGTCTTCATTTTGGGGTATTTTTTAAAATCTTAAAGTAACACCCAAATAAGATAAGCCATAAGCAGGCACTGGGGGGAGTCTAAGGGGGCACTTTTTAAAATCTAAAAAGTTCCCAAAAGGAAAAGTCATACTTTTGGGGTGACTGGGTATACATGGCACTTTTTTTTCCCCATTGGCGCACGCGCATGCCAGGCTGAACATGCTCTGACACGCGTTGAAGCGTGATTTTCCCCCCTAACATCCCCCACCAACCCCCACCCCCCCCACACCCACCCCCAGCTCCTCCCCGCTTAGGAGTGTGAGTAACAGGCGTAACGCCAGAGGACAAGGAGCAGAAAGGTGAAGGTCCGTCCGTACCTAGCAGAGCAGTGAAAGGGAGTATTTGCCCTCAAATATTGCAATTTTTAACTGCTGTTAATGTTTTCCATGGGCTGAACGTTGCCGAAATATGATGGTAAATTGACGTCGGGTTGAGCGTCAGATAAGGGACTATTAAACGGGTCGTATTAACATGTGAGGCGGTGTTTCTGACTGAAAACGGGACTTTAATATGCATTATTTGCCTCAAATATTGCAGTTTTTAACTGTTTTAATGTTTTCTGAGGCTGAACTTTGCCGAAATTGACGTTAATTTTCGTCGGGTTGAGCGTCAGAAAACGGACTATTTTACAGGTCGTCACGAGCGTATTAACTTGTGAGGCGGTGTTTCTGACTGAAAACGGGACTTTAATATGCATTATTTGCGTCAAATATTGCAATTTTTAACTGTTTTAATGTTTTCTGAGGCTGAACAGAATTGCTTCAATTCATCTGTAATTACCATCTTAAATTTGCTATGTCAGTGAACCTATTTTTTTCTTTCTTTTATTTCAAAGATGACGAAGCCAAAAACAAATGGTGTTTGCCCCATTTGCAGCAAAATGCTGCAACTCCTAGCAAAACACCTCCGTGAAATTCACCGGGTGACCAACGCCAGCGAACGTTTAATCCTGAATAATTTGGCCACCGGCCGAACGGTCATCCCCCCCGGCCCCTGCCCCGTTCCAGGGTGTTTGCCCCACGTTGTCCACGTGGACAAACACCTCAAAGGGCACAAGGACCTTACACAGGCCGGCATCGAGCGGCGGCGGGCCCGCGCAAAGCGCGACGCGGCCATGGCATCACTAGAGAGGCTGCGGGCCAGCAACCCGCAGCCACCTATGGTAAGCCGCCTGGACCTGCAGTTGGAGGACCCAGGGGAGGGCCCCTCCCAGCCCCAGGAATGCCGTAGCTGCGGCAGGGAACCGGGGAAAAAAAACCAAGAGCTGGAGGCCGCGAGGTCGCAGTGCAAGCGCTCGGTTTGCCGCCCGCTACAAGGTGAGTGAATGAAAATAATGGCAATATAAAAACTATTTTATAATTACAGTGCTCTGTAATAGCTAAAGTCTTCATTTCCATTCATTTGCCTCCTGTTTTCTCGTCTGTGGCAGCTTTCGCGGCAGGAAAAAACAGAGGAAACCACCCCATCCTTCCCTCCAGACGCTACCCCCCAGCAGCACGCATCCAACCTCTCCTCCTCAGAGGAGCCCACACGCCCCAGCAACCGCAGCCCCTCCTTCTCTTCTCCGAGGACCCACCCGCCCCAGCACCGCAGCAGCAGCCAACCGCCTCATCCTCCGGCCCAAACTCCCCCACAAACCGAAAGCAACTTGCCTCCTCCTCGAGGAGGAGCCCCACCAACCCCGAGCAGAGCGCGCAGCCACCTTCCTACCTCCCTCCTCCTCATCCTCCTCATTCCTAGAGCCAAACCACCCCCACCCCCCCAGCAGCAGCACAGCAGCAAAAGCAGTCGAGAAAATGTCTACTAAACTAATAGAGGCCTTACCTTTCGCTAGGTGAGAAGATAACCGATTAGAGTGATACGGTGGATGTAAGCACTTTAACCGAAGGCCAAAGTAAGTCACTCAAGCATGTCTCATGATTGTGTTCCTCTCCTTTACCCAGGAGAACTACAGTGATAGGCCCCTCAAAAAAAGAATCCAAAGAAGAAAATATCTCCTCTCCGGAGGAAGAATTGGAGAATCGGAGGCGGTGAGTGAGATGGATGATTTTTCATCACCATCATCGAAAATTTTATAAATCTTAACCAAGTGTAGGCCCCGATGGGGCTAATGTGGTCATGTAAGCATTGGTGTTTAAACATGTTTTATGTTTTCTTCTCTAGTAAAAACATCCGCTGAACAAAAGCAGAGAGGCTGCCCTAAGAGCATCGCCCCTAAGTCAAGGGAGGGCCGAAGGTGGGTCAAAGCTAAGGACGTGCTCTCCTTGGCATGGGGGTGGGTTCGTCAATTGGGTAAGAAAGACGATGCAAAATTGTTCATATTGGAGCCTGGTGTGTGGTGGAGTGTGTTCAATGCTACATTCATTATCTCTTTACGACTCTTACGTGCAAGAGTATCAAGAGACTTTGTTTTCTGCCAAGAAGGGAACCAGAAAAATTCAGGAGAACGCGGTGTCCAAGGCCCACCGGGCAAAGTATTCCTTAAGTTTTTTTTTGCAGCTCGGCTGGCCGAGCATCATTAGCTGGACTGGGGAATTCCTTTTAAGGTTTCCAATAATACAGATAATCAGGGCTAGGCTCCGACAGACTCCCCCCAAAAAGTGCTCGTATTATTAATAAAATGTATTTATTTAATTAGATATTATTATCATCATTTATGTTATTCTGCATGGCCTCATGGGTCTCTCTTAATTTTGTCTTTCCACAGCTACCCTACTAAATCCTCCAGAAAGTTGGCCTGGCCCCGACTGACGGTGATCTTGTATTGGTCAGGCCTCTCTTTTTCTTGAGTTTTTTAGATCAACCCACAACCAAAACCTCCGTTGTGACCAGCGAGGCAGACAGTCGCTGGTCCACACGGAGCTACGCACGCTCCACCGGAACTGGGCCGGACCGTGCTTGGGCCCAAACCCTGTGTCAAGCAAGGGAGGGGCGACGCTCGGCGATGCCTCGTGGAGACCTGCCAGGGTGCCAGGCGGTGGCCCGGCCCAAAATTCCAATCTCTGCGGGGTGAGTCCTAATGCCTCCTCCCTCTGTCATAGCACTTTTTTTGTTTTTTTTTTTTGCAGTGCCTTTAAAACTTCAAATCTATATTGTCGCTTCTCTCTTTAAACGCGCGTTTCAGAGGACACGAGAACGGCGCCCCCACGCGACCCGAATACCCGCTAAAACCGCTTCTTCTGGTACGCTGTCGTCGTATCTTCTCGTCATCTACTTAGCCACCGGGACCGGACGGGCTTGCTGACCAAATGCGCGTCAAAGAGGGCCGGGAGGCATAGTGGGGAACGACAGACGGGTACCCATCCGATCAATGTGAGTGTCGTTTATAGTCTCTTTGGATCTATGTCTCTCAATTAAAAATGAGTAACAATTGTTTTCTTTTATTCTGGGGAACTGTGGTTGATATCTGTTAGACGCGGGTAAAAGTTGTGCTCACACTGTGATACAAACTGACTAACACTCTCTGCTTTCCTTTCATACTGTGTCCCTTCTGCAGTCTGGAGCACCAAACTGCGGAGTTCGGCAACCCCGCCCAGGATCTAACCTGGAGGCCGAGGAGTATGGTAGGGCCGACCTGCTCCGCCTCCCCGCGCAGGCAGTGCCCACAATTTGTTTTGTTTTTCTTCCCTCCGGCCGAGGAGGCAAAGAAACAGGGCCAGATAATGTCCGAGTACCGGTCCGAATGGGGCGGAAGGTTCCCCGTCACCATGACAGTTCGGACCGCTGTTCCACATTTGTGAGTAATCAAAAACACAAAAGAGACGTAATTCATGTGCGGGTGGTTTTTGTTCAGACTGAAGAAGG
>NW_020851815.1:0-2588 GCF_000972845.2 Larimichthys crocea | reverse complement strand
CTCGCCAGCAAGTCAGGACATTCACGGCCTTTTCCTACGTCTCATTCTCTTTTAACTTGCACTACATTGCTATTCTGTTTGACGTATTCTTGTTTTCTGCTCAGCCGCTGACGTCTTTTTTGCTGTGGCTTGCTGTTGTCTTCCTCTGGCCAAGGAGGGCCGGATTGTAGAAGGCTAAACGAATGTCACATGTCCCAGCATCAGTAGTCTTACACACTGTACTGCTCTTACTCCACACTGTACTCGTGATGAATCAACATGTTTATTTTTACGGAACAGGGGGACTGCCCCTGTTCCAGTCACATGGTCATGGTAAACTTCTATAATAAAGGAAACAAGGAACTGCTCTGTGCCTCTCTGCTATCTGTAGCTTAGTGTTGCCAGTGGCGAGGGTGCCCTTTGTACAAAGTAAAAGCTCTCGTGTCTGACTCTCATTTGTTTCTGGTCTCTCACAGGTTCGAGTAAGTTGTAAACTCCTCACAAATTTCTTGGTCCTTCGAGCCGGAGGTGGTTGATCAGGGACACCTGACGAGGAGGCTCTCCGCCTGCAGAACCTCGACGGCCAGTCACCAGGTGACTGATAATCCCGGACCGTGAATTCGGATTCGGGCCAGGTTTAGAACCGGATCTCCGGATCCCTGTTCAATCATCCGAACTACCAGAGGGTCCAGAGGTGAGTATCAGACACATAAAGAGAGTGATTGGGTGTTAAGAGTTTGACCGTAAAAGAAAGTCAATTGGCCAAAATCGGTTAGAGATCGAGATACTGATTATCTCCGTGAATCCAGTCAGTGATTCAGGAAGGGTGAACGTATGGACCCTTAGTGTGTATGAGAAAGTGTGAATGAAAGAGTAAGAGTGATTAAAAGGGACTAGGATTTCCCTCTCTACTCTGTTGTTATTTTATTTGTGGAAAATCCACGTACACACGGTGACTTGAGTAAGCTTTCCCCGCATCGTATTAGTCGATGTAGAAGCTTGGGAGAGGAACTTCACTCCTGTCACTTCATGTGTGAGAAACTTTTCCACAAACAGGAATAGTTATATATGTATACCTAAAAAGTGTGGTACTAGTACGAAAATATAAAGTTGTACGTCTGGGAAAAAGGGTTGTAATGGGGACTAAGTGTTGATGTGAAACCAGACGATGAGACTCAAGGTCGCAGAAAGAATGTAGGAGTGAGAGAAAAGGAAGAGGGAGGAGGTGCAGCTGCGGCCTCTCACACACACACACACCTTGACACACACACACATATCCACAAGGCTGACTCACTAAGAACTGAAGGAGAACGAAAAAAACAACTCACTAAACAAAGAAGAGATGAATTAGAGGAAAAGAAAAGACGCGCGGAAGAGGAAAAGAAGGCGAAGCGTCGCAATTCATGGTCGACCAGCACAAAATATGACCCTCCTCCATATTCCACAAAACCAGCTAAAAAAGGCGTGTATCCTGTAAAGATGCTGACTAACATGAAGAAAGATTCAGACCAGGTCTGAATAATAGTGACCATGGTAGTGATGACGCCAGTGACAATGAAAATGGCACATCCAAACATGGTCATAGAGATATGTATCCACTAGTACAGGTGGCTAACCCGCGTTATGGGCAAGCCATAGATGACCAAGGGCAGTTAGACACGAACCCTACCATGTTAGTTTATCGCCCGTGGAGTGCACTGACAGAAAAAAAGCCACCTCTGATATAGTGCGTCCTAGCGCTCAAGGTGGAAGTGCTGAAGAGTTTATCAGAGAATTGCGCGGTGTATGTGACAGCTACATGCTGAACGGACACGAAATATACGACTGTCTGAGAGATGTGTTAAAAAATGACTGGTGCAGAGTATCAGGAGACTTCAACGGGTCAGACGCAAACGGAGGCCCAAGACCTAACGGTGACAACGACTTACAACTAGCACTGAATGCCCTATATGACCGTGTACGAGCGATGTGGCCCCCACGAGTGGACTACTCAAAAATAGGTGAAACACAACAAAAGGAGGACGAAAGTCCTGCTGACTACAGGTACCGACTGGAAGTAGTGTTCCAGGCTAACTCTGGCATTCAACCCAATAACGACGCAAATAGCCCCTACCAACAGCAATTAAAAATGCATTTCTTGAAAGGTCTAAAGCCTGAAATTAAATCGAGGATAGATAAAACGTGGGTCCACAAAAATACTGGATCCGTAGCTCAGGCAGTAGAACAAGCAATGCACGCAGACAGCGTTACAAGAAAAAAACAAGCGCGCGACCTTCACAGTAGATGAAGCAGCAGGAACAGTTACAGTTGCTTATCAGGGCAGAGCATACGGGGGGAGACGAGGAGGACAAAACAGAGATCGAGGTAAAGGCAGGGGCAGAGGAGGTGAAAGATATCAGCAGAACCGTGATAACCATCGTGAGACCCAGAAGGAGAAAGATACGCGCGAAAACAACTGCTATAAATGTCATAGACCAGGACATCTGGCAAGAGATTGCAAATTCAATGATTCACAACGAGATGACGCATGACTAGTCAGTGAAACTGAAGTTGAGCACACACAGACAGGACAACCAAAAAATGCGGACATGCTGTCAGAAAAAAATGAG
>NW_020851814.1:0-10479 GCF_000972845.2 Larimichthys crocea | reverse complement strand
TGACGACTCACACGGAGATGTTGGGGTCAAAGGTATAGGTATTTATACATAGATCATGAATTATTTATTTTTTTAATTATTATAAAATTGAACAGGAGAAACCTGGGTCCGAAGGTTTCAAGTAAGTGGTTAGGGCAAGTGGACTAGTGTATAGGGTCAGGGAAAAGACAGGCAGAGGGAGCGGAACAGACAGAGTAAAGGGCAAGTTCTTGTGTGTAGGGGAGTAGCTCACTAGTTCATACTTTTTCTTTGGAGTGGGTCCTAGACTTTTTAACGCGATTGTTTTTGGATCCGGGTCACTACTTCCAGCTTGTGGCGAGACAAACCATTGTCACCGATTTAATGAAGTAACGACAACCATGTAACCTAACCATAAAAAGCATTGAGGTTAAACTGTGACGTCTACAGAGACAACTGTGGGGACGTCAAGGTTTTAAGAAAAACCCCCAGTTTTACTGCGGTCACAGAGCCTACGTCCAAGTTTAGACAGTCCCATGGGGACGTCACACGAGACGACGCTCCAGAGTTTTAGACAGTTTGTGGGACGTCACAGAGACTACATCCAGGTTTTAGGACGAGTCTGTGGGGGGGAACGTCCACGGAGACTACGTCAAGGTTTATAGACGGTGTGGGGACTCATGGAGACGTGACGTCCGGTTTAGACAGGTTGTGGGACTCTGGAGACTACAAATCCCAGGGTTTAAACAGTCCCTGCGAGTCAACGTCGAAGTTTTAGACAGTCTGGAAGATACACGAGATGTTGGGGTGCAAGTAAAGGTATTTATACATGATAGCTGAATATTTATTTTTTTAATTATTATGTGAGGCAGGAAGAAACCTGGGGTCAAAGGTCAAGTAAATGGTTAGGGCAAGGGGACTAGTGGTAAGGGTAAGGAAAAACAAGGCAGGCGGAGACAGAGTCAAAGGTCAAAGTTCTGTGTTTTAGGAGTATCTCACTGTCATCTGTTCTTTAGGATGGTTCCCTAGACTATAACGCAGATTGTTGTGTGATCCGTGGTCACTTGGACCTCCATCTTGTGGACGAGACAAAACATTGCACCGTGATTATGAAGTAAGACAACCATTAACCATTAAAAAGCATTGTTTTAAACTGGACGTCAAGAGAAAACTGTGGGGAATCCAGTTTAGGACAGTCTGCGGGTCACAGAGACTACGTCGAAGTTTTTAGACGTCCATGGGAGTCACAGAGACTACGTCCAGGTGTTTAGACAGTTTGTGGGGACGTCACAGAGACTACATCCAGGTTTAGACAGGTCCCTGTGGGGACGTCACGGAACTACGTCGTTTTTAGACAGGTGTGGGGACGTCATTGAGACTAGACGTCCAGGTTTTTAGACATCTTGAGCCACAGAGACTAATGTGATATACATTGTATTAACAGTCTGTGGAGGGGACCTCACAGGGACACTGCACGTTGTTAGACAGTCCACTGGACTCACAAAGACTACGAACAGGTTTTAGACGTCTGGGGGGAACGTCATGGGGAGACTACGTCAGTTGTTTTTAAAGACGTCTGTGGGGTCGTAATGGAGACAATTCCCAGGTTTTAACAGTCCTGTGGGGACGTCCACAGAGACTACAACAGATTTAGACAGTCGGGCGGCACAGAGACGACGGCAATGGGAGACAGGGCCAGGGGAAGGGCACAGAGACGACGGCTAGGGGTGGTTAGACAGTACCCTTGTGGGGCTGTAGAGACGACTTCCAGGTTTTAGACAGTCGGTGGGGACGTCACATGAGACGACGTCCAGGTTGTCAGACAGGCGTGTGGGGACATTCAGGGAGACTTAAGTCCAGGTTTTAGACGTCTGCAGTCACACCAGAGACTCGGTCAAAAGGTAAGACAGTCGTGGGTACAGCACAGAAACTAACAATGCAGGTTTTAGACAGTGTTTGTGGGGATGTCACAGAGACTACGTCAAAGTTTAGTACAGTCCAATGGGGACGTCAAAGAGACGACGTCCATGTTTAGACTAGTTTGTGAGGGGATAATGTTCACAGAGACTATAACGTCAGGTTTTAGACAGTCTAGGCGGTCACAGAGAACACGTGCAGGTTTAGACAGTCCTGGTTGGGATGCACAGAGACCGACGTCGAAGTTTTTAGACATCTGTGGGGTCGTTAAGGAGACGTACGTTGAAGATTGAAACAGCACTAGGGATGGTCACAGAAGACTAGGTCCCAGGTTTTAGACTGTCTGTCGAGACATCATGGAGATTACGTCCAGTTTGACATGTCTGCAGTCACAGACACTATGTCAAAAATTAGACAGTCCTTTGGGGACTCACAGAGGACGACGAACAAGGTTTAGACAGTCTGTGGGGACGTCATGGAGACTACGTTTCCAGGTTTAAGAACGTCTGTTTTGGGGGACGTCACAGAGACTACAGCCAGGTTTTAGACAGTCTGAGGGGGAGTCACGGAGAACTACATGCAGGTTGAGAACAGGTTGTATTGAGAAAGTCAAATGGAGACTACTCCAGGTGTTGACAATCTGCAGTCCACAGAGAACTTGTAAAAATTTTAGTAGACAGTCTGTGGGGACGTCACAGAGACTACATGCCAGGTGTTGAGACCATCGCTGGGACGTCACAGAGCTACGAACAGTTTTTGACGTCTGATCAGGACGTCATGGAGAGTACGTCCTAGGTTTTTGACAAGTAATGTTGGGGGACGTCCACACGAGACATCGTCCCAGTTTTAGACACTCTGTGGGGACTCACAGAATACTTGTCCATGTTTTAAGACATTCTGTGGGACGTCACGGAGACTACATGCAGGTTTTACGACCGTGCCGCAAGGGGAACGTCACAGGGGGGAAAGGAGACTAAGAACAGGTTTTAGACAGATCTGTGGGGACGTCATGGAGACTATGATCCAGGTTTTAGACAGTGTGATGGGGGGATGTCACGAGAACTATGTCCGGGTCTATTATAGACGTTCTTGCGGTCACAGAGCTACGATCCAGGTTTTAGACAGTCCGTTGGGATGTCACAGCAGAACTACGTCGAAGTTGTAGACAGTCTTGTGGGGTCGTTAACATGAGACTACTTCCAGGTTTTTAAACAGTCTCATAGAGATGATCAAAAAGACGACTATGTCCAGGTTTTAGACGTCCGATCTGAGACATCATGGTGAGACGACGGTCCAGGTTTGTAGAGCAGTCTGCATTCACAGAGACTACTAGGTCAAAAATTTTAGACGTCCGGCGGGGACGTCACAGAGACGACGAACAGGTTTTAGACAGTCTGTGGTGGACGTCATTTGAGACTACATTCACAGGTTTGAGATAGTCTTCTTGGGGACGCCCCCAGAGCACATCCATTGAAGGTTGTGGGACGTCACAGAGACTACGAACAGTTTGTAGACAAGTCGGGTGGGGACGTAATTGAGACTTAAACGTCCAGGTTTTGGATAGGCTGTTTGGGGACTATCACAGAGACTACATCCAGGTTTAGACAGGTTGTGGGAGTGGGACGTCATAGAGACTACGTCCAGGTTTTTAGCACTCTGTGGGGGCGTCACTGAGACTATGTGAAGTTTTAGACAAGTGTGTAGGGACGTCACAGAGACTACATCCAGATTTTAGACAGTCCGTGGGGATGGCAGAAGATATTCCAGGTTTTAGACAGTCTGCTCCAGAGACTGACGTCCAGGTTTAGAAGTCCTGTTTGGGATGGCCAGAGACCACGTCGAAGTTTTAGACAGTCCTGTGGGGTCGTTAAGGAGACTAATTCGAAGTTTTTAAACAGTCCACTAGACGTCCCCCAGACTGTCTAAAACCTTCACGTAGTCTGCGTGACGTCCTCGCAGACTGTCTAAAACCTGGACGTAGTCTCCGTGACGTCCCCCAACTAAAACCTGGGCGTAGTCTCCGTGGTGACCGCCGGGACTGTATAACACTGAGACGTAGTCTCCGACTTCCCCACAGACGGTCTAAAACCTGGACATAGTCTCTTGTGACATCACTAGTGACTTTTAAAACTTAGAAGTAGTCTCCTTACGACCACAGACGGTCTGTAAAACTTCGACGTGGTCTCTGTGACATCCAACAGATGTCTAAAACTGGACTAGTCTCCTTGGATGCAGACTGTGAGGAGTTACCCACGTACTCGACACCTGGCAGGCCCAGAACAAATGAAGTAGGCCAACACAGAATAGCTTTTACTTTGTACAAAGGGCACCCTGCCCCTGCAAAATCTAAGGCTACATATAGCAGAGAGCGCAGAGTCAGTTCCTTGTCTCCTTTATTTATTAGCAGTTTACATGAATGTGACTGGACAGGGGCAGTCCTGTTCATTAAAATAAAAACATTTGATCATCATGAGTACATGTAGTAAGATGAGTACAGGGTAGCAAGGACTATGATGCTGGGACATGTGACATTCTTTTCGCCTTCTAAACTCAGTCCTTCTGTGGCCACATGTCCTACTAATAACGCAAAATCTACACCGTAATGCACTTGCTAATACCAAGTATAGGGTCGATCACGCATCAAAACATAATAGATGAAATAAATCGTTGTGCAAGCTTCAACCCGTGTACTGTGCGTACAGTAGAGGGTCACCACCACTGGAAGGTTGCTAGGCACATAATGCATGGTGGCATGGATCCCCTCTGGAAAGTATAAGGCACAAACATTATTTCAGCGAAAATAATGATTGGTTAGGCAAATGTAGTATTAAACTATTAAATGTTTAAAATCTAATCACATAAAAGAACAGGGAAACACTCTTTAGAACCATTTAGTGCATTATTTACAGTGGTAACGTTCATAACTTGCTTATTCAGTCAGTAACATCTTCTTTCGCTTTTCGTTATAACGTCATTCATAGTTTGATGGCTAAACATTTCACACCGAGTCTTCTGCCTCGCTGGTCAAGTCGTTGACCGAGTCTAACCTCCAGGTGTGTCTGAGTCATCGTGAGGCAATGGGTTATTGTAATCGTTCATTATATCATTATTCAACTGTAATATGGATTCTCTGCTGCACAGTGCCCTATCCTCTATGGTGTAGTAATTAATCTATTAACAGTGGACACGAATCTGGTATGCACACAACATCCACCCCAGGTTAACCGAGCGCGAATACCGCAATTCGAAAGACACGCTGAGGACACCAGGTCCCTTATCAACGTCCACACCATATCATCATTATCCCACAGTTTTTCTCACTTTCTTTGTGGTACTCTAATTCCTGAGGATCTTTCATTTTCTTTATTCAGTGTTCGCCATCCATCCATGGCTAAGGTCCACTTACCATCCATTGCAGTATTATTTGAATAATGTACAACAGCTCTCCAACATATTGAGCCAAACACCTCTTTTTCTGCTCAAGCATGTCTCCGGCTATTCTTCTGGAAGGCATGAGTGAGGTCGCTTTCAATTGTTTGGTGCACAGCCTTAGAAACCTTTGTGTATCAAATTGCCAACCTCCTGAACGTGTAATGTTATATAATGTATTCGATCCACGTTTTTATTTATATGCACCACCAACAGACTGATGACTCAAAACTGCTGCCACTTGGCCACCAGTTTATATTCATCTGGAACACCGCGAGGTTAACCTATCGCCTTCAATATCGGTTGGATCATGACTCAAACAGGCCATAACGCGTCTCCCGTTTCACCAGTCTCCTGTGAAATTGGCTTGGCATATTCACTCTCCACAACTGATCTGCTGAAAGGTAACTTTGCATGGTAGGATGAGAGAAACCACTGCACAGAGACCTGAAATGCTGTGATGTAAACATTTCGTATATCATGGCTCCCACACCACCACCATATGTCAGCTTCCGGGTGACTGATCTGAACACTGGTTGAGGGGGGGGCGGGGTTATATTCCATGAGCAATAAGTCCATGGGACAGCTCCCCTCTTTTTCTCCGTTCCCCGTTACTTATGCATGTGAGTTATTTTGGCTATGTTTTCTCGAAGATAGTTTAGCTTTAGTTGTGGCACTCGGTGGATAAACTCTTCCCAGCATGCAAAGAATGTTGATGGGTTACTATTATTCATTAAGTCAATGGTGCAGTTATTGCCCGGGATGCTGGGACAACCTCTTAAATAGGGGTCTGGGAACCCAAACATACTATACAACGCGGTTAAGTGGTTGGCGCTTGCTTGCCATTAACAACCAGTTGTTACGTTTGTGGATGTTGACTCCGGAACCAGGAACCATATTGGGTCCACAATAAGCAAGGATACAATGTGAGACCACGCCTAGGAGTCTCTGTTCTCACATACATGTGAAGGTAGATATAAATGGTCACGGGTCAGTACCTTGCAGGAAACCACTAGGGTGGATTAGCTCATTGCGAGATTTCTACGATGATTTCTTCCCTAGCTCACAGTACAGACTTCGTCGTGCCCCAGGACCCCAGCAGGCTTCCCCCGTCTGGTGTCCCATAAGATTGTCTGTGAGTACTCTAGGACGTTTCACTATATGATCCTTAAACTGCCTCTGTGACCAGGTTATCAATGTGACTAAGTGTATCCCAGTAGCTCGTTCACTTATATTTACTGCTCGTTGGCGTGGTCAGAAGCGTGTGGTGTGGGTGGTGGGGGGGGTTTTGGGGGGTTAACTTGGAATGGGCCGTCCCATAGCGGGTGTTCACCTGGCTCCTATGTATTGTCTTTACCAACACCAGTCTCCAATTCGAATCCTAGTATAGGGGACGAAATAGGAGTATCACTGTATTTGGTCTGTGTTTGCTACATCATCAGTTTCACATTTTTCTAATATAATCTGCTATGTGTGTTTTCGTCAGCTTTCACCAGATCAGTAGTTAAAGTGTTGCCTACGGAAACCTTCGGCCATGTACTATTTCAAACGGTGTTAGTCCCTTTATTTCTTCGTAACTCTCCTCCACATTTTAACTAGTGACACCATCATTCCACGTGTCTGCCAGTCTCTGCCATTGTTTTTCCGCAATCTGTTTTACATAGGTTCCATTTGTCTTTCTACCTAAACCCTGCACTCTGTGGTGGCTATTGCGCAGTGATTTTTATTTAATGTTATGCCTAGTGTTTCTCTGCTTCAGCTATGACGTCCTTCACAAAATGAGTCCATTATCTGATAATGATAATTCTTGGTATACCATAAGTTGGAAAATAGTGGTTACATAGTTTTGTTGCTACTGTTTATCGCGTCGTTCTTTATTGGGTAAATTTCCACCCATTAGGGTAGACATCATTAGCTAATGATATGTTTCCTTCTTAGAGTCGTTAACTCTATGAAATCCATCTGTATAGTGTGAACACGTGTGGTGGGTGTGGGAACTGTCCTCTTTTTGGTCTACCACTGTCCCTGTGAGTGTTTTTAACCATAATTCATACATTTACGATACGAAACATTTTTGCTGAATTTTCAAAATTATAGTATTAATAGTTTCTGTTTCTAATGTTACCCCTCCTGTTGAGACATGTGTCTTCCAATGGACTCACTTTACAACACGCCCGCTGTGCATATGCTTTCGGTAGGCTGGGTTTATTGTCAACATAGTCGATCTCATCAACTAGTGCCTCCTTTTTTTCTGCCAAGGTTTTTTGTTCATTTACAGGTGTCTGTTTTTGATAGTCTTCCGGATTTCGTCATTCAATCTTGTGGCCTTGTGATGCTATACAGTAACATCCGTCGTCGTTTAGACGGTGCTGCTTCTTTAGTGCTAGGTCTGCTAAGTTATTCCTTTTGTTACTTCTGAGGTCGTCATTTGATGTGCACGACATTTACATACGGATAGCCGATGTTGGTAGTTTAACAGCTTCTAGTAGCTCCATTACTCTTGGCGCTATGTGTTAATGGTTTGCCGTTGCTGGGTTCATGCCTCCTCTTTGCCCATACACGTGCATATTGTGTGTTACCGAGTCCAACACATACTGGTTATTGTCCATATGTACACTGCTTTCCCTGCCATTAGCTACATGCTCGTGTTACTGCATGTCGTTTGCTGTTTGTGCAGACAATGAGGGTGGTAGTGCCCCAGATTTCCCGTGTGCATATGGCAGCTGTTATAGCATTAGGGCCTACTTTATTTCGTCCTTGTGTAGTCGCTGTGCTCGCAGAGCCATCTACAAAAAAACTGTGTTGTTGGTTTGGGTGGTTTGTAACTGTCAACGCGAGGTTTTGTTTCTGTCCTCCCACCCCTAGCTTCCAATCATGCCGGTTTCCATAGCAGCGTGGCTTTATAGTGGCACGGGGAGTAGGCGGATACCTTTAATGTTGAGGAACGATATGTGTGTTGTGACATGAGTGTTGCTTATTCCTATAGTCTTGTGTTTTCACAAAGGCAGTGGCGTTTGTAATAAGATAAGTGGTATATTACAGGTGGTCATTATTTGTAAAGCGTGGGTGAGCACACATTCTCACTCTGTTCCACCAATCAGCAGCTGCAATTACTCGCTGTACACAGATGGTTGACCACTGGCTACTGGATCTAGTCTTTTAGAGTACGAATGCCGAGGTTTGTGTCTGTCACCATGCTTCTGGGGTCAGTGCTGCACTCATTGAAACCCTGAATAGCGTGACACCATTTAACAAAATTGGGCCTCATCATCGGGCGTGTGTAGCATGGCTTGTGTTTGCAGAGCATTTTTAATGCAATAAATGCTTGCTCCGTCGGTGTCCATTTATTCGGGTCTTTCATTGCAATTTGTTTTCCGTGTCTTGCATTTTGTAGCGGCGCACTAATGTGCAAAACCTGACTCCATGTTCTGCAGGTTAATAGTCCAGAAAGGACTTATTTGTCTTTTGTTTCAGGCTTGGTGTTTGAGCTATGGCTAGTGTTCTTTTGTATCAGTCTTCGTCCTCCGGGGTGGGATATGACCTAGCTATATTCCCGCGCGAGTACAAAGCTGTACTTTCCTGCCGTCACTTTGTGGCTTCACATTGCAAATGTTCAGCACTGTTATTGTGTTACTTAGCAGGAGGCCTTGTCATGTCCAGTTACTAAATGTCTCAACCTAAAGCAAATATTTACCATTATCTCGTGATGGACATTTTTGCATGAGTTTCTCGTGCTTGTGCGTAGATTGTGACTATTAGCTGAAGCCCTGTGGCAGTCTGGTATAAGTATAGGTTTGTTTCCATACTTAATCAAATAGGCCTTGTGAGTTTATGTATGGGTATGAGAAAAAGGCGTTTGATAAGTCTATACCGAGAACCATTGTTCTTTCGCAGTTATATTCTTGAGTAAAGTATGTGGATTTGTACTCCCCTTGTGTGTTTTACCATGTCATTTACTTTTCTCGGTATTTGTATCATTCTCAACCTGATGCGCTTTTTCTTACAGGAAAAAATTGGAGTTAGCCTTTAGGAGCGGTTGTTTCAACTAAAATCCTGCTTTTAGCATGTCTTTTATCAAGGTTTAAGCCTTCTTCTGCTTCCTTTGATATGGGATATTGTCGCACTCGTGGATCATTTTATGCCTACTCTATTTATAACGGTGGCGTAGTCTTTACTAGGCCTACGTCGGTTGCGTCTGTGACCACGGATTGTGGTGACCCCTTCTAGGCGTTTTTGGTCCTTTTTTTGTAGGGTAAGTATGTAGCGGTTTCTGGTCATCTCTACATCGAGGTGGGTGGATGGCGTCACTGTTGTAAGAGTTAAGGAGAACCTCTTATACCAGTATGTCTACCTGTCGCCACCCACCGGGTCCGGTTCTTTGTACGTATCTTTGTTAGCTTGTTGCACGACGCGGCTCATTTCCTTCCACTATATTTGTCACTGTTGTCAACGATATGTTGCGGGTTCTTGGTTACGGTTAACCCACTTGTTGTCTCGAGTTGTAGTATGGACGGACACACATGACTGTCCGTTGGGGACACCAGATGTGTTGCTACCAACCTTTCCTTTAACAAGAAATTTGGAACCATTTCATCATAGGGGGGATCGGGCCCTGGTTCTTGGTTTATTACCGTAAGTGTAACAGTGCAGTTCCTCTTTTGTCATAACTAAGTTTCGTGTGTCTAGTTGCAGTCCTGAAGTTGAGTTTTTGCCATCTTATGAGCGACTCTGCCTCTGATTGATCAGTGAGACTCTAAGTCCAATAATAGTTTGGTTCTTTTACGCCTTGGAAAATGGACAAGTTCTTCACTTAGTATTTTTTCTGTTTTCATTTCTCCATCTGCGGTTGGATAGGACAGCTATACGTAGTGCTGCATTACGTCTCGGCCTATAGGTTACAGGGCAACTTGGGTCGATTAGATCGGCTTTGTTTGATTTCTGATTCTGCGTTGTTATAAACTACAGGTTTTGTCAATCTTAAACGCTGTAAACATGTCATGAGGTGATTTTACCAAACTGTCTGAGAGGGATGTTGACAGTTGAAAGGTTTTGTTAGCACAGTTGCAGGCGCCGGTGCACAAGCCTTGAACGGCTCCACATCCTTACCCCTGTTTCTCGTCGTCTTCTTATTTATTTTTTTAGGATTTGTTGTTTTTTTTTTCTCTCTAGTTGGAG